>NC_092174.1:25837837-25877837 GCF_045791955.1 Oncorhynchus clarkii lewisi
TACAAAACACGGTCCGCCAGCAACTAGTTAATGATAGTTGTGGGTATTACTGAACGTTTCCATGCCGCTGACCCAAAGACTTGTTTTACTTCGTACCAGCATGTTGGTGTACGAATTCAGACAACGAGAACATATTCAGAGAGCCTTAATGTAATGAAATTCTTTATAAAGGCTTGAAAATAAACAGAGCTAAATCATTAACAGAGAGAACTGAACAGTATGCCTCTGTGTTCCCATGTCCCTATCAAATTACATCAAATGGCTGCAGTATTGCCTGCGATGTCTTGCTAGGAAATAGTGCAACTCATTGTTTCATAGTACATGAATATACCTCATTTGTATTTTTCTCATAAATCTAAAATGTATTTTATCGGATGTTGAATGCATCGCTAAATCTCCACAGGCAAGAGCAGAAAAAGGGAAGAATTTACATAATATAAATCCATATATGGCCCAGTTCTCTCTCTCTCTCTTTCTGATTGATTTCTTTATCTGAGGGAAGCAGAAGACATGCTCTGTTTGCTCTCACAGTGGCCGGCAAGAAAACAGAGAAAGACACTTATTAAAAAGGTCATCTCACAGAGGGTTAAAATAGCAGGCCACATATCTCTCCTGAGGGACGAGCTGTGCTTCTCCTCTAGTGAAGGACACAAGAAAAGGTGTTTCTCTAGGGAGCGGGCCGGTAATGAAAGTATGACCACTAGGATGACAGCACTGTGTGCACTGTGCTATTCAAATGCCTCCAGCACAGCAGCAGTATAGGAGAATAAAATTGACACTGGCAAGGTAAGCCGTTGTGAAACCAAACTACCTTTGAATTAAACTCAGTACTGGTGCCATTGTCCTTATTTACATTAAAAGACAGTAAGGGCTACTATTAGTGTACATTTTCTTACATGCCATTACACTGTCATGTATCTCAACTATTAACATGTGTGTGCGGCCCAAAAGAAAACCCATGCCACACTGAGGACCAACCATAGGTGTCTCTTTCCCGCATCATAATCGCTAACAATGCGAGCCGGAGCAGACAATGGAAGACTGAGACTGTTGAGAGACAAAGCTAGTGGAAAGAGAGAGGCCTACGGAATAAAAGGCTGCCTCCTAACTCCTCTCTCTCCTGCCTCCTCCCCTGGGCAGCCTAAAGCCCTGACGGCAGGATGCTGATCCCAACACGGAAACCTGATCCGCAGCCATCCTGGAGCCTGGAGGGGGGCCACGCCCGCCTCCCTCATCTACCCCCACACCCAGCCCCCCTGCCCTCCGGAGCCCCTTCAGTCCTGCCCCAGAGTTAGATGACCACTTTGGGGGAGCACTCCTCCAGCCCCAGCCTCTCCAACCCTCTCCACTCTCGGCTCTCCAGAGAAGCATTCTTCCAGCCCTGCCTTGTCTTCCACCCCAGTCTGTACTCAAACAGTGGAAGTCTACCTCCGGGGGAGCATTCCTACAGCCCTGCCCCAGCCCAAGACAGTCTCTGGAGACACATTCCTGCAGCACTCTCCCTCCTCTCGCCTCTCCTCTCTCCCAGGCTATCTCTTGCCTTCCTCCGCAGTCCAGCATTAGCACGATCGATAGCACCGATCGCATCGGGGACACGAGGCAATCCATACCCCCGTGCTCCCTTAGCGCACTGCAGTGGTCACGGCTTAAGTGCATGGAGAGGTGTTAAACTTCAGCCAGACGGTGGGCAGACAATGGCAGCCATTGATCAGGGTGACATGTTATACATCTCTCTCTCTCTTGTCTGTTGGGCGTGGTCTAGTAGGCCGAGGTACAGAATGCTATAGCACCAGGGTTTGTTCTTTAAACTGTAGATCGTGTTGTTAGGTTTAGTTACCAAGGGATAGTGAGACGGTGGGTATGGGTACTCATTTGTTTGTGGTGTGCATGTGCCTTAGAGCTGGGACAATAAACCAAAGATTTCCGACACCGACATTGCCTTCCTCTTACTGAAGCATTTTGCTTACGTCTGTAATTGTCTGTGATTTTTCTACACAACATTCCTGTAGATTGTTTCTAAAACTATTATTTGGTCAACAGTAATAGCCTATGCATTACGTTGATCCCTGCTATGAAAGTATCTGCCTGTCCCTGTTTTGCTGTCGGCTGCTGACTCTCACTCCCTCTCCCCACTGTGCGCAAGGAGGATGGAGAGATGCATTCTGTGAAGCACAAAGCATTACCGTTGCTCAAAATGTTGTGGGAAAAATAGGGTTTTCAAAGCAACTACTGTTGTTCTAGTTACAGAGAGGAGAGTCACAGCTTTCTGGGAGTAGATCATGTATTTCTCACCTTTTAATATTGAGTTCATGGCACCACTTTACAACCAGAGTAGGCTGTAGTTAGTATGATGCATTGAGCCAGTTGCAGTGAATAGTCGTACATCAAGTAGCCTAGGCCTAGCGCTGGGAAGTTTTTGTATGACATTAGCCTACATTAGCCTACATTTAGTGATAGATTAATCGATAAGCCTACTTGGCAATCTAGCAACAATATAATATTTAGAGTTCCCTCTTCCTCAGGTGGTGACTAATATAGCCTATAGCCCAATACGCACAAAGATGTCTGCAAATTCTCTGAAGAGACAAAAATACATTTGATAATTCTGGATCCTGTTTGGACAGATTGCACATCCAAATATCAATCAATCATTTCCTGAATATGTTAAATGAAATAGCTTACATTTTGAACCATCTCCATTAGAGGTCGACCGATTATGATTTTTCAACGCCGATACAGATGCCGATTATTGGAGGACCAAAAAAAGGCGATACCGATTTATCGGACAATTTTTAAAATGTATTTGTAATAATGACAATTACAACAATACTGAATGAACACTTATTTGAACATAATATAATACATCAATAAAATCAATTTAGCCTGAAATAAATAATGAAACATGTTCAATATGGTTTAAATAATGCAAAAACAAAGTGTTGGAGAAGAAAGTAAAAGTGCAATATGTGCCATATAAGAAAGCTAACGTTTAAGTCCCTTGCTCAGAACATGAGAACGTATGAAAGCTGGTGGTTCCTTTTAACATGAGTCTTCAATATTCCCAGGTAAGAAGTTTTAGGTTGTAGTTATTATAGGAATTATAGGACTATTTCTCTCTATACGATTTGTATTTCATATACTTTTGACTATTGGATGTTCTTATAGGCACTTTAGTATTGCCAGTGTAACAGTATAGCTTAAACAGCGCAATGCTTAAAGCATGCAAAACGCACGAAAGTGCTGTTAAATGAATGCTTACGAACCTGCTGGTGCTCAGTCAGACTTCTATATCAAATCATAAACTTAATTATAACATACTAACACCCAGAAATACGAGCCTTAGGTCATTAATATGGTCGAATCCGGAAACTATCATTTCGAAAACAAAACGTTTATTCTTTCAGTGAAATACGGAACCTTTCCGTATTTTATCTAATGGATGGCATCCCTAAGTCTAAATATTGCTGTTACATTGCACAACCTTCAATGTTATATCATAATTACTTAAAATTCAGGCAAATTAGTTCGCAATGAGCCAGGCGGCCCAAACTGTTGCATATACCCTGACTCTGCGTGCAATGAACGCAAGAGAAGTGACACAATTTCACCTGGTTAATATTGCCTGCTAACCTTTCTTTTAGCTAAATATGCAGGTTTAAAAATATATACTTCTGTGTATTGATTTTAAGAAAGGAATTGATGTTTATGGTTAGGTACACATTGGAGCAATGACAGTCCTTTTTCGCGAATGCGCACCGCATCGATTACACGCAGGACACGCTAGATAAACTAGTAATATCATCAACCATGTGTAGTTATAACTAGTGATTATGATTTATTGATTGATTTGTTTTTTACAAGATAAGTGTAATGCTAGCTAGCAACTTACCTTGGCTTCTTACTGCATTCGCGTAACAGGCAGGCTCCTCGTGAGGCAGGTGGATAGAGCGTTGGACTAGTTAACTGTAAGGTTGCAAGATTGAATCCCTGAGCTGACAAGGTAAAAATCTGTTGTTCTGCCCCTGAACAAGGCAGTTAACCCACCGTTCCTAGGCCGTTATTGAAAATAAGAATGTGTTCTTAACTGACTTGCCTTGTTAAATAAAGTTGTAAAATATATATATTTATTTTTTTAAATCGGAAAAATCAGCGATTTACAATTGTTATGAAAACTTGAAATCGGCCCTAATTAATCGGGCATTCCGATTAATCGGTCAACCTCTAATCTCTATTATCTTACTTGGCACTGGATATATTATCTAGACTATCTATATTATCTAGAGCCCTGCCATTAATGTAAAGCAACTGTCCATAAAAAAAATGGTTGTATTGGTTTTCATCAAGCAAAAGAGTAACATATATCGCTATATAAATTTTGTCCATATCAGCCAGCTCTAGCACCTCACCTCAAAATAATTTATCACTGATTTATAGTTAGTGCAAAAAATTTAAAATTGATTGCGATATGGATTTGTTTTCCATACTGCCCAGCTCTAATGTGCCTGCATGGGTATTATACATATCTGTCTGCATGCATTCTGAAATCTCCTCAAGTAGACAGTACATGGTAAATATTTACTAAGCTAACTATACTGAACAAAAATATCAATGAAACAAGCAAAAATGTCAAATATTTTACTGAGTTTCAAATCACATCAAATCAAATTGTATCGGTCGAATACACATATTTATCAGATGTTATTGCGGGTGTAGCGAAACGATAAAAAAAAAGTTAATGTTCATATGAGGAAATCAGTCAATTAAAATAAATGCATTAGGCCATAATCTATGGATTTCACGTAACTGGGAATACAGATATGCGTCTGCTGGTCACAGATACCTTAAAATAAATGAGCCTCACAATGGGTCTCAGCTTCTCGTCATAGTATTTCTGTGCGTTCATATTTCTGTGCATTCAAATTGCCATCAAAAAATGCAATTGTGTTCATTGGGGCGGCAGGTAGCCTGGTGGTTAGAGCATTGGACTAGTAACCAAAAGGTTGCAAGATCAAATACCCGAGCTGACAAGGTCAAAATCTGTCGTTCTGCCCCTGAACAAGGCAGTTAACCTGCTGTTCCTAGGCCGTCATTGAAAATAAGAATTTGTTCATAACTGACTTGCCTCGTTAAATAAAGGTATAAAATAAATTGTCCATAGCTTATGCCTGCCCATACCATAACTCCCCCGCCACCATGTTGACATCAGTAAACCGCTCGCTCACATGTGTGGCCAGTTGGATGTACTGCCAAATTCTCTAAAATGACGTTGGATGTGCCTTATGGTAAAGAAATGAACATACAATTCCCTGGCAACAGCTCTGGTGGACATTCCTGCTGTCAGCATGCCAATTGCACACCCCCTCAAAACTTGTGGCATTGTGTTGTGTGACAAAACTGTACATTTTAGAGTGCCATTTTATTGTCCCAGCACAAGGTGCACCTGTTTAATCAGCTTCTTGATATGCCACATCTGTCAGGTGGATGGATTATCTCGGCAAAGGAGAAATGTTCACTAACAGGGATGTAAACACATTTATGTACACAATTTGAGAGAAATAAGCTTTGTGCGTATGGAAAATTTCTGTGATCTATTATTTCAGCTCATGAAACATGGAACCAAAACAAACAAATAAGAATATCTACTGCAACAACAATTTCTACATTTTCCACAAAATCCTACTCATTCTCAATATCAGGATTGGGTCCAGTCAAGCTCTGAATAGGTTTCCTAAAAATAAAACGTAAAAAAGTGATTTGTAGAAGTGGAGGATTCAGTAGGTGCTGGTTGTTGATTAGAATGTGGTTTTAAAAAAGAATCCATGTGTGAGCTGAGAGTCGATGTAAAGCTGATTAATTGGTAATGGATGCCAGCCACATAGGAAGAAGACTCCCGACTGAAACACACACACACACACACACACACACACACACACACACACACACACACACACACACACACACACACACACACACACACACACACACACACACACATATACACACACACACACACACACACACACACACACACACACACACACACACACACACACACACACACACACACACAGTCTGCTGTATCTCAAAGTGTATTTTTCCTCTCCCTCTGTGTTTGAATACCTATAGAGTGGTCGTGCATAATGCTCAGGTTTTACAGGGGTTCTTAGCCAAACTGCAGCATTCCAGCATTCAGCAATTAAGTCTTATTTATCCGTGAGATTGACATTAATAAAGGCCTTTGCTTAATTCTAGGATAAATAATATGCCTGAGTTGTTAATTGTGACCGTGTCTAGATAATGTAAGACCCTGTCTATAAGTCAGAACATGCTTGACTATTGTCTTGCTCAAAATGCTAAAAAGAAAAATCTGAAAACATTTCTCAGCACTTTAAAGGTGCCCCTAGAAATATACCTCCCTTTGTTCCCAATCAAATCATAATAGGAAAAAGGTAAGGTATCAAACAAATCAAAGAGCTATTAGAAATCGGCAATACTGTTAGAAGTCAATGGTACAGCATGAGCTTCTTTCCTACTCTACCTTTAATGAAATGGCCTTTGTGCAATGATTTCATATGTATGCCAAATATAATGTGCTGGAATCAATATTTGTTTGATGGATTGCTGGGTGTATTGAGAGGAGACGGCTGAGGGCTCCACTCAAGTCAGGAAAGTCATAATTTGCAAGTGCACATTCAACAGATTTCCACACCTTTTGAAAAGTAGTCTAGGCACTCTCTCCTATACACTTTGCTTGATTGGCTTCCTGCTTGTGAAGCAGTACACACATAAACACATATACTGACACACATACACTATCGTTCAAAAGTTTGTGGTCACTTAGAAATGTCCTTGTTTTTGAAAGAAAAGCAAAACATTTTCTCATTAAAATAACATCAATTCGATCAGAAATACAGTGTAGACATTGTTAATGTTGTAAATGACTATTATAGCTGGAAACGACAGATTTTTAATGGAATGTCTACATAGGCGTAATTATCAACAACCATCACTCCTGTGATGTGCTTTTCTTTCAAAAACAAGGACATTTCTAAGTGATCCCAAACTTTTGAACGGTAGCGTACATCTATGCGCCCACACACGTGAGCAAGACACTGTCCATTCAGTGAGACATGCTTCCTGCTAATGGAAAATCTTTGTAACACTCATATGGGATATCTTACTGGTTGTTTGGAAATCTGAGATCACTCTGAAGCAGTCCTGCCCTATAATTTGTGGTTGGCTGGTTGCGGATTGCAAAATATGAAATCAAACTATGTCTGTGTATAAACAGAGGAGAGTATATATTGCTGTCTGATAGGACAATGTTTACTGTAGCCCCCCTCTTACAATGGAACTCCTAACATAAAGTAAGTCTTCCTCTTCAAATGAACTTCACTGATCTCTCCCAAAAATGACAAGAAGAAATTTGTGTCAGACTGTTTTTCTCATCATGGGATAGGACGGTATAGGATGGTACAGGAGGGTACAGGACGGTATAGCACAGTACAGCAAGGGACAGGACGGTACACGACAGGACGGTACAGGACAGGATGGTACAGGACGGTAAATGGAAAGGACGGTACAGGACAGGATGGTACAGGACGGTACAGGACAGGACGGTAAAGGGACAGGACGGTAAAGGGACAGGACGGTAAAGGGACAGGACGGTACAGGACGGTAAAGGGACAGGACGGTACAGGACGGTAAAGGGACAGCACGGTACAGGACGGTAGGGACAGGACGGTAAAGGGACAGGACGGTAAAGGGACAGGACGGTACAGGACGGTAAAGGGGCAGGACGGTAAAAGGACAGGACGGTACAGGACAGTAAAGGGACAGGACGGTACAGGATGGTAAAGGGACAGGACGGTAAAGGGACAGGACGGTACAGGACGGTAAAGGGACAGGACGTATAGGACAGGACGGTACAGGACGGTAAAGGGACAGGACGGTACAGGACGGTAAAGGGACAGGACGGTAAAGGGACAGGACGGTAAAGTGACAGGACGGTAAAGGGACAGGAAGGTAAAGGGACAGGACGGTAAAGGGACAGGACGGTAGAGGACGGTAAATGGACAGGACGGTAAAGGGACAGGACGGTAAAGGGACGGGACGGTAAAGGGACAGGACGGTACAGGACGGTAAAGGGACAGGACGGTAAAGGGACAGGACGGTAAAGGGACAGGACGGTACAGGACGGTAAAGGGACAGGACGGTAAAGGGACAGGACGGTACAGGACGGTAGGGACAGGACGGTACAGGACGGTAAAGGGACAGGACGGTAAAGGGACAGGACGGTAAAGGGACAGGACGGTAAAGGGACAGGACGGTACAGGACGGTAAAGGGACAGGACGGTAAAGGGACAGGACGGTACAGGACGGTAAAGGGACAGGACGGTACAGGACGGTAAAGGGACAGGACGGTAAAGGGACAGGACGGTACAGGACGGTAAAGGGACAGGACGGTACAGGACGGTAAAGGGACAGGACAGTAAAGGGACAGGACGGTACAGGACGGTAAAGGGACAGGATGGTAAAGGGACAGGACGGTACAGGACGGTAAACGGACAGGACGTATAGGACAGGACGGTACAGGACGGTACAGGACGGTACAGGACGGTAAAGGGACAGGACGGTAAAGGGACAGGACGGTACAGGACGGTAAAGGGACAGGATGGTACAGGACGGTAAAGGGACAGGACGGTAAAGGGACAGGACGGTACAGGACGGTAAAGGGACAGGACGGTAAAGGGACAGGACGGTACAGGACGGTAAAGGGACAGGACGGTACAGGACGGTAAAGGGACAGGATGGTACAGGACGGTAAAGGGACAGGATAGTACAGGACGGTAAAGGGACAGGACGGTAAAGGGACAGGACGGTACAGGACGGTAAAGGGACAGGACGGTACAGGACGGTAAAGGGACAGGATGGTACAGGACGGTAAAGGGACAGGACGGTAAAGGGACAGGACGGTACAGGACGGTAAAGGGACAGGACGGTACAGGACGGTAAAGGGACAGGACGGTACAGGACGGTAAAGGGACAGGTCGGTAAAGGGACAGGACGGTACAGGATGGTAAAGGGACAGGACGGTACAGGACGGTAAAGGGACAGGACGGTAAAGGGACAGGACGGTACAGGACGGTAAAGGGACAGGACGTATAGGACAGGACGGTACAGGACGGTAAAGGGACAGGACGGTAAAGGGACATGACGGTACAGGACGGTAAAGGGACAGGACGTATAGGACAGGACGGTACAGGACGGTAAAGGGACAGGACGGTACAGGACGGTAAAGGGACAGGACGGTAAAGGGACAGGACGGTAAAGGGACAGGACGGTAAAGGGACAGGACGGTAAAGGGACAGGATGGTAAAGGGACAGGACGGTACAGGACGGTAAAGGGACAGGATGGTACAGGACGGTAAAGGGACAGGATAGTACAGGACGGTAAAGGGACAGGACGGTAAAGGGACAGGACGGTACAGGACGGTAAAGGGACAGGACGGTACAGGACGGTAAAGGGACAGGATGGTACAGGACGGTAAAGGGACAGGATGGTAAAGGGACAGGACGGTACAGGACGGTAAAGGGACAGGACGGTACAGGACGGTAAAGGGACAGGACGGTACAGGACGGTAAAGGGACAGGACGGTAAAGGGACAGGACGGTACAGGACGGTAAAGGGAAAGGACGGTACAGGACGGTAAAGGGACAGGACGTATAGGACAGGACGGTACAGGACGGTAAAGGGACAGGACGGTACAGGACGGTAAAGGGACAGGACTGTAAAGGGACAGGACGGTACAGGACGGTAAAGGGACAGGACGTATAGGACAGGACGGTAAAGGGACAGGACGGTAAAGGGACAGGACGGTACAGGACAGGACGGTACAGGATGGTAAAAGGACAGGACGGACAGGACGGACAGGACGGTAAAGGGACAGGACGGTATAGGACAAGACAGTACAGAGTGGTAAAGGGACAGGGTAAAGGAGAACACCAAGTCCATGAAAATCCCATGGAGGAAACCTTCAGCAGCTCATATCATTAGTTCTCTGAGCCACCTTGTCAGAGTATTTATAGCAGTGTTCTGTTTATCCATCTCAGGTTCAATGACACAGTCTGCCAATGGCACCCTTCCTTCTCTCGTCTTCCTCCCAGGGTCCCAGTAGACATGGACGATGCCTCCACACTAAGAGGAGAGACCTCACTATAGTAGGGATCCACTTACCAAGGAGGTCTGGTTACAGTGAGACCTCAATGACATTGGCTTTGACTACTGGTGAATATGACTGTGTGGCTTGGTGGAGTATGTAGTAGAGTGTGTGGCGTGGTGTAGTGAGGTGCCTAAAAACTCAAATGATCAGTACGATAAGAGGAAGTGTGGGTGTGTGCATACATACACATTGTGTTGTGTGTCTGTGTAGTAACGGCAAAGGAGAATGGAAACTATCCATATAATGCATGCAAAAAAAATAGAGTTTTTGTGAGTGTGTCATACTGGAATTCTGCCTATTTCATGGCATGCAATGTTCATCTAAGGTAGACTAGTGCTGCAGTCAATTACAGGCTGTGTGGTGAAGTACCCAGCTCACTATGGATTCCTATGTTTTTTTCCAGTGGGAAGACTGGATTGGGAGAGATAGAACTGACTGGTGGAGAGGGAAGGGAAGCTCGGTGGGCTGAGCGTTGTTTACCTGTCAGCTGGCATTGATTAATCTTGTGTTCGGTGAGATCACTCAGCGACTCGAACACCTGCTGGCAGCTGTCGCAGCTGTGCAGCGCGGCCTCCTCCTCCTCCTCCTCGCCTTCCTCTGGAGAGAGAAGCCTCTTCCTCAAACGCCTGGACCCGGCCTGAGCCTCACCATCCTCCAGTCCGCTCTCGAGGGCGCACTCTGGGTCTGTTGGAGTCACAGGAAACAACACAACACCACACAGTTAGTTGAGTGACCCGGAGTGGAGAGGAGAGGCTACCTCTGGGTGACAATAAAAACAATCTCTAGAGTCCAGTTTTAATAAAACAATAATAAAAAGTGTAATAAAGATGGAGGTTCCTTTTGGAATACTGTAACTCAAGCATAACATATCGAGTACAGACACACACACACACTGACATGGAAACACACTGACATGGACACACACACACTCACCCGCCGGCCACCACCGTACGCACACATGCACACACACACACCACTATGTTATTAAAAATGGTTTGATGTTGTGTTTGTCCTCAAAGTACAGTGTATGAAACTAGCCGGATGGGAATATGTGTTGTTAATACATCCAGGATTGCAGGCCTTGCAGGTTCTTCCAAATTTGAGAGTTCCACATGAGAACGCTGAACTGCATCACTCTGGATGTGTCAAAGGAGACAGGAAACTACCCATGTAATCTAGACTTCCAACCTGGAAATGTTGGCAAATTATGAGAAAGAGAGAGAGGGAGAGAGAGAGAGAAGCAACACACAGGGCTGAGATTAGTGTGTGTTACGCTGTCGTCACAACACACATCTCTGAATTATTCAGCCTTGCTCGCAGGCAGCCGCGGGTCACACACATCAATATTCTTCAATCCATCTGCAGTTTTGTCTCTTGTTGGCTTTGTGCTATAGTAGTGCCAGGGGTGGGCCGACTACCGTGAACCAAGACCTACCAGTCTACGAACCAGGACTACAAACTACGTAAACCCAGGGAGACAGACAGACAGACAGCACCAAGGTCCAGGTGATACTACTACACTCTTACAACAACACAACAAACCCTGCATCGCTTGCTAATTAATCTTAAACATCTCCATTTAGAGAACAGTAAAAAACAAAACACATATGGTAAACAAACTGGTGGGATAATATCAGCAGCATCTTTCAGATTCAGCAGGCAGCATTGCCTGCAGTCCATTCTCTCTCTCCCCTGCTGTGTCTCTCCCATTTCAATACAATAAGGCTGATTACAAAGCCATACTCACAATTAAACAATCATGGCCCCACCGGTCTAACTCCCAAAGCTTTCTGGGTAGTGGAAGGAGCACTCCCTACACTGACTGGCAGCCATTTTGAGTCCCACTGCCAGTTATCTTCGAACATTGCCTGAAACCTCTTGAGGGAACATTATGAGCAGGACTGCCTAGCATACAGTTAAGACCGCTTAAGGACATGGGGTGGGTAGGAAGTAGTGCATTAACGTGTCTGTGGCACTGTGTTGGCATGAAGCCGGGCTGTACATATGTGGGCTACATGTTGGCCGGCCATTTTAAAGTCTTTCTCTGGTCGGTCTGTGGGGTGCTCTTAACAGTGTGAAATTCCTCGGAGAAGAGGCGTTCCAAAACTCATCAAGGCCACCCAGGATTTTTCCTTCCCCCCTCCCTCCACTCCACTCGCGGCCAAGTATCGATGTAACATCACACCCACCATTGTCCTTCCCTCTTGGCGACGGAGGCTTTCGGAACATGCCCTCTAAAAATATCAGCGCTATAGTCCCCGCTGGGACCACCACAGAACAGAACAGAAGGTGTTTCAAGAAAATGAAAATCCCAACCCAATCCTCGCAGATGCAGGCCTCGCTGGGCTCTCTAAGGGGAATGCTGCTTTTGACTGAGGCCAAACGCCACACAATATACACTCATGATTCATCCATACTCACAGGCCCAGCAGCAGAGCACGACTCCAAATGTGCCACAAAAAACTATCTAAGAAACGTCAAGGTTTTTCACAGGCACCAGAAAGTCAAGTGAAATTACACTTATTTTTGTTGAAGACTCAATCAACGGAAGCCTTTATGACACACACATATACGCAGAGCATTCGGAAAGTATTCAGCCTTTTCCCACATTTTGTTACATTACAGCCTTATTCTAAAATGGATACCCCATAATGACGAAGCAAAAACAGGTAGAAATGTTTGCAAATGTATTACACATTTTTTTTAAATGAAATATCACATTCAGACCCTGTTCAGTACTTTTTTGAAGCACCGTTAGTAGCGAATACAGCCTAGAGTCTTCTAGGGTAAGACGCTACAATGATCTCTCTGTACTTTGCTCCGTTCATCTTTCCCTCGATTCTGGCTGGTCTCCCAGTCCCTGCCGCTGAAAAATATCCTCACAGCATGATGCTGCCACCACCATGCTTCACTGTTGGAATGGTGCCAGGTCTCCTCCAGAACTGATGCTTGGCATTCAGGCCAAAGAGTTCAATCTTGGTTGCATCAGACCAGAGAAGAATGAGGCCTCCCGAGTGGCGCAGTGGTCTAAGGCACTGCATCACAGTGCTAGCTTCTGGGTTTGAGTCCAGGCTCTGTCGCAGCTGACCGGGAGACCCATGGGGTGGCGCACAATTGGCCCAGCATCGTCCGGGTTAGGGGAGGGTTTGGCCGGCAGGGATGTCTTTGTCCCATCGTGCACTAGCAACTCCTGTGGTGGGCTGGATGCAGTGCACGCTGACACGGTTGCCAGGTGTACGGTGTTTCCTTCAACACATTTGTGCTTCTGGGTTAAGAGGGCATTGTGTCAAGAAGCGGCTTGGCTGGGTAGTATTTTGGAGGACACACAGCTCTCGGCCTTCACCTCTCCCGAGTCCGTACAGGAGTTGCAGAGATGAAGTACCAATTAGATACCACGATATTGGGGAGAAAAACATTTTGTTTTTTAAAGAAAAAATGAAAAAATTAAAGGACCAGATAATCTTGTTTCTCATGGTCTGAGAGTTCTTAAGGTGCCTTTTGGCAAACTCTAAGTGGGCTGTTTGATGCCTTTTACTAAGGAGTGGCTTCCATCTGGCCAATACCATAAAGGCCTGATTGGTGGAGTGCTGCAGAGATGGTTGTCCTGTCAGAGTGACCATCGGATTCTTGGTCACCTCCCCGACCAAGGCCCTTCTCCCCCGACTGCTCAGTTTGGCCGGGTGACCATCTCTTTTTATTTGATATTTTCAAAAAAGTCAACTTATTCTTTGGGTTGCTGATTCAAGAAATCACAGCAAAAGGCAAAAAACGCAACTAAAGTAACTTATAAAAACATAAGCATTCCCCCCTGAACACCACTAATGTCAAACCAGTGTCCTGTGGATGTAAGCCGGAATCCTTGCTTTCTGTACATGAGACTGACCCCACATACCTCCCCTTTAAACTGGTGTTGTTTAGGTAAAGTGCTGAACGTGTGTGTGGGGGGGGGGGGGGGGGGGGCTCACAGTTTACAGGCCCACCACCACACCAAGTCAATACTAAGGATCCTGAGCCTGTCTGGGTCTTTCTGGGTCTCCTACAGCAAACTGGGTTACACAATGCCGTTGGTGGTACGCCAAATAAAAATGTGATTCACATTTTCAAACAATCCATTTATATTTTCCAGCGTTGCTATACATTTGGGTGAGGTTTTTTTCTCGATTGAGTAGCCTCGTTTCACTGCCAAAAATGTTTATTTAACAATCTAGTGTTTAGCGAAATAACAACACAATGTTAAAGTTAGAATAAGTTAGCCTAGTCAAATAATTAACATCCAATCACATTAACATTAACGGGAATTCCACTAACGGTCCATATGTAGCCAAACGTAGCTGCTGCTCATGTTGGTATCTGAACTGATGGTGCAAAAGCCATGACAGGGAGACATAGTGGAGTGGTTTAAAAAAGTTGACAAGTTTAAAAAAAAAAATATCAAATGTTATTGGTCACATACACATGGTTAGCAGATGTTAATGTGAGTGTAGCGAAATGCTTGTGCTTCTAGTTCCGACCATGCAGTAATATCAGTAATCTAAAAATTTCACAACAACTACATTATACACACAAGTGTAAAGGAATGAATAAGAATATGTACATAAAAATATATATGGATGAGCGATGACCGAACGACATAGGCAAGATGCGGTAGATGGTATAGAGTACAGTATATACATATGAGATGAGTAGTGTAGGGTATGCAAACAATATATCAAGTGGCATTGTTTAAAGTGACTACTGATACATTTATTACATCCAAATTTTAATTATTGAAGTGGCTAGAGATTGAGTCAGTATTTTGGCAGCAGCGACTCAATGTTAGTGATGGCTGTTTAACAGTCTGATGGCCTTGAGATAGAAGCTGTTTTTCAGTCTCTTGGTCCCAGCGTTGATGCAACCTGTACTGACCTCGCCTTCTGGATGATAACGGGTTGAACAGGCAGTGACTCGGGTGGTTGTTGTCCTTGATGATTTGTTTGGCCTTGTGACATCGGGTGGTGTAGGTGTCCTGGAGGGCAGGTAGTTTGCCCCCGGTGATGCATTGCGCAGACCTCACTACCCTCATGGCCAGTCAGTCATGGGTGAACAGAGAGTACAGGAGAAGGCTGAGAATGCACCCTTGTGGGGCCCCAGTGTTGAGGATCAGCGGGGTGGAGATGTTGTTTCCTAGCCTCACCACCTGGGGGCGGCCCTTCAGGAAGTCCAGGACCCAGTTGCACAGGGCGGGGTCGAGACCCAGGGTCTCAAGCTTAATAATGTGTTTGGAGGGTACTATGGTGTTAAATACTGATCTGTAGTCGATGAACAACATTCTTACATAGGTATTCTTCTTGTCCAGATGGGTTAGGGCAGTGTGCAGTGTGATTGCGATTGCGTCGTCTGTGGACCTATTGGGGTGGTAAGCAAATTGGAGTGAGTCTAGGGTGTCAGGTAGGGTGGAGGTGAAATGACTAGTCTCTCAAAGCACTTCATGATGACGGAGGTGAGTGCTACGGGGCGATAGTCATTTAGCTCAGTTACCTTAGCTTTCTTGGGAACTGGAACAATGGTGGCCCTCTTGAAGCATGTGGGAACAGCAGACTGGGATAGGGATTGATTGAATATGTCTGTAAACACACCAGCCAGCTGGTCTGCGCATGCTCTGAGGAAGCGGCTAGGGATGCCATCGGGACCGGAAGCCTTGCAAGGGTTAACACGTTTAAATGCTTTACTCATGTTGGCTGCGGTGAAGGAGAGCCTGCAGGTTTTGGTAGCGGGCCGTGTCGTTGGCACTGTATTGTTCTCAAAGCGAGCAAAGAAGTTGTTTAGTTTGTCTGGGACAGGACATTGTGGTCCGCGACGGGGCTGGTTTTCTTTTTATAGTCCATAATTGACTGTAGACCCTGCCACATACCCCTCGTGTCTGAGCTGTTGAATTGCAACTCTAGTTTGTCTCTATACTGACGCTTAGCTTGTTTGATTGCCTTGCGGAGGGAATAGCTACACTGTTTGTATTCGGTCATGTTTCCGGTCACCTTGCCCTGATTAAAAGCAATGATCCACGCTTTCAGTTTTGCACGAATGCTGCCATCAATCTACGGTTTCTGGTTGGGGAAGGTTTTAATAGTTGCTGTGGGTACAACATCACCGATGCAATTGCTAATAAACTCACTGACCGAATCAGCGTATTCATCAATGTTATTGTCCGACGCTATGCAGAACATTTCCCAATCCACGTGACCACAATTGAGAGACGAGCTGAAAGTTTTCTTTACTGACCATCATTTTCACTTGTCTGACCGTTTGCATGATGACGAGTTTCTCACACGACTGGCCTATCTGGGTGATGTTTTTTCTCGACTGAATGATCTGAATCTGGGATTACAGGGACTCTCCGAAACTATATTCAATGTGCGGGACAAAATTGAGACTATGATTAAGAAGTTGGAGCTCTTCTCTGTCTGCATTAACAAGGACAACACACAGGTCTTTCCATCATTGTATGATTCTTCGTGTGCAAATGAACTCAAGCTTACGGACAATGTCAAATGTGATATAGCGAAGCACTTGAGTGAGTTGGGTGTGCAATTACACAGGTTCATTCCCGAAATGGATGACACAAACAACTGGATTTGTTATCCCTTTCATGCCCTGTCTCCAGTCCACTTACCGATAACTGAACAACAGAGCCTCATCGAAATTGCAACAAACGGTTCTGTGAAAATTGAATTTAATCAGAAGCCATTGCCAGATTTCTGGACAGGGCTGTGCTCAGATTATCCTGCCTTGGCAAATCGCGCTGTTAAGACACTGATGCCCTTGGCAACCACGTGCCTATGTGAGAGTAGATTCTCGGCCCTGACCAGCATGAAAACTAAATACAGGCACAGACTGTGTGTGGAAATTGATTTAAGACTGAGACTCTCTCCAATACAACCCAACATTGCAGAGTTATGTGCATCCTTTCAAGCACACCCTTCTCATTAACCTGTGGTGAGACTCACAATTTTCAATGAACATAAAAGGTTTTATATGTAGGGTGGTTAAATAAAGAGCAAAATGATTGATTTTTATTATTTTATTATATGTGCCCTGGTTCTATAAGAGCTCTTTGTCACTTCCCACGAGCCGGGTTGTGACAAAAACTCACACTCATTCTTACGTTTAAATAAATGTATCGTATAGTGTGTGTGTGTGGCAGTCTTACAATAACGGCAAAAAACAACATTTGAGAGTGCGCTGACCCTGGTGCTAGAGGGGGTACACAGCTGGAGGTTTGAAGGGGTACGAGACTATAAAAAGTTTGGGAACCACTACAGTAATCTATCAGATCCGGACATGCTCTTAAACGAGGCCTCTACAGGCTGGACAGAATAACAACACATCTACTGCTGCTTGGAGGGGCTGACAGTCACACACAGAAGACAGCTATGGTGTTATACTGTATTTCAATTTTTTTGCTGTCTATTCCACTGCTCTGTTCATTTCTGGCATCCATTGGTGTGACTATTTTAATTATTTCAAGTTGCAGTTGGAATGGATGCTTATATCAGTATAGAAATGTCACAAGGGTTCACCAGATATGGAAAACATTGGCTACATTCATCTAAATTAAATCCACAAATCCATATGTTAAGGTCAGGTGGATATCTGTATATTGATTCAATAAGACCACAGAATGTATCTACACAGTGAACTGCATTCTGAAATGCTACAGTGGATATTATTGGGAGTTAAAAGCTCGTAGATGATTAGTAAATCAAAAGATTAAATTCCGGCTAGTGATTGACGCCATTTTGAGTCGCCCAGTAACGTCTTCCTGGGGTCCATCCATCATCCATTTTCCTGTCTGTTAAGGTGCATTGACATTTATCCCCCTGGACCTCCCACCTTTATATTATTGAATATTTCTGCTCTTAAATATTTATAATCTTTTAATTGATGTTTTCCTCTCTGCTCCCTTCACCCCCACCAGGGAACCAGAAGGACACCAGCAGAGCCGGGCCCCCCATGTCCCCTCACGGGCCTCCCACTGAGCACTGAGAGAGACAGGTGGGGCCACTTTGGCCATGGGGAGAGGGGAAGGAGAGGAGGGAGAAATTAAGGGAGGCGGGGGCTGGGGAGAGATAGAGATGGGGAAAGAGAGAAAGAAACCGAGAGAGAAAAAGAGATATTGAGAAAAGTACAGTACAGTACAGTGGAGCGAGAGAAAGTGAGTTTTCGAGAGGTAGACATAATTTGGCTGACACTATAGGTCTTTAAATGCTACACTGGAGGGGTCTCGAATATTTCTAAATCAAATTCATTCAAATCCATCCGAAACATAAAGGTTGAAGACATGGCAATAAAAATGACCCCGGGGTGGTGCCATGCTTTCTCCTGCTCCTGCTACGTCTCTACTGTACTGTACGTCTAGTTCCATAAGGTTCAATGGGAGTCCTTCTGTTCAACCATCTCCATACTCATTTTCTCTCATTTCCAAGAGAGTAAGATCGTGTGGATGGTCCCTCTCTCCTCAGCCCTCCCCTCCCTCATTTGCCATGCTACCCCTCCCACCATCAACCCCCAAGTTCAAATTAAGAATTTATTTTAACCAGCGAGCAGCTTCTGTCGACACATATCGGCAGGCCTGATCAAAGGCAAGCTCCTTTATCAGAGTGAGGAGGGCTGTCAGAAATAGGACATTAAGATTGAAAAACCCTTCACACGGATGCTGCCGCCCGCCTGCCACCTCATTATTAAAAAATCCTCAAACTTTATTTTTTTCAGAGAGAGAAGAGCGGGAGAGCTCTCACAATATAGGTCACACTGCCAGCCACATTACAGTACATTCTAATGCCACATGTGAATTCCTCCGAACGTATCTATGTACAGTAACTATCCTCTCCTCTCCTCCTCTATGTGGCTGCATGGAAATTGGGGTCCCTCCACTTAGCCCATCAAATCCACTGATCACAGATCATTAAAGACTTAACTTGATCTATCTCTGAGACTCTGAGAGCAGAGAGATCAACTGATACCACATTATTAAAGATAATCAGGTGTTAACATTGAGAGGCTACTGTACTGTATTTCTTCAGCAGATCTATGGTCAGATCATAATACAATGAGATCCGATTCATAATTAAGTCTGGATGGCTTGCTTATTTTACTGTGTCTGAGCTCTTTGGATGTAAACTAAGCAAAAAAAGGAAACGTCACTATTTGTCAAAGAAAATTTGTACATTTGCAATAAATTCTGAGATCTTCATTGTAAAGGGATTAAACACTGTTTCCCAAGCTTGTTAAATGAACCATAAACAATTAATGAACATCCACCTGTGGAACAGTCATTAAGACACTAACAGCTTACAGACGGTAGGCAATTAAGGTCACAATTATGAAAACTTAGGACACTAAAGAGGCCTTTCTACTGATGCTGAAAAACACCAAAGGAAATGAGGACTGCAGATGTGGCCAGGGCAATAAATTACAATGTCCGTACTGTGAGACGCCTAAGACAGCGCTACCGAGAGACAGGATGGACAGCTGATCGTCCTCGCAGTGGCAGACCACGTGTAACAACACCTGCACAGGATCAGCACGTCCGAACATCACACCTGCAGGACAGGTACAGGATGGCAACAACAACTTCCCGAGTTACACCAGGAACGCACAATCCCTCCATCAGTGCTCAGACAGTCCGCAATAGGCTGAGAGAGGCTGGACTGAGGGCTTGTAGGCCTGTTGTAAGGCAGGTCCTCACCAGACATCACCGGCAACAACGTGGGCACAAACCCACCATTGCTGGACCAGACAGGACTGGGAAAAAGTGCTCTTCACTGACGAGTCGCGGTTATGTCTCACCAGGGGTGATGGTCGGAATCACGTTTATCGTCAAAGGAATGAGCGTTACACCGAGGCCTGTACTCTGGAGTGGGATAATAAATTAACGATTTAATTTGATTGCTTTTCTGATTTCCGTGACAAGGTTGCCTGCTGCTAGCAAGGCATAATGCTATGCTAGGCTATGATAAACTTACACAAATGCTTGTCTAGCGTTGGCTGTAAAGCATATTTTGAAAATCTGAGATGACAGGGTGATTAACAAAAAGCTAAGCTGTGTTCCAACATATTTCACTTGTGATTTTCATGAATAGGAAGATTTTCTAGGAAGATTTATGTCCGTTGCGTTATGCTAATTAGTGTCAGATGATGACAACGGTCCCATTCACGGGATGGGGTGTCACTACAGGTTAAGGATAATATCACCTCAACCTTACCGGTCACCCTAAACCCACTTCAATTTGCTTACCGCCCCAATAGATCCACAGACGATGCAATTCCCTTCGCACTGCACACTGCCCTAACCCATCTGGACAAGACGAATACCTATGTAAGAATTCTGTTCATTGACCATAGCTCAGCCTTCAACACCATAGTACGCTCCAAGCTCATCATTAAGCTCAGGACCCTGGGTCTGAACCCCGCCCTGTGCAACTGGGTCCTGGACTTCCTGACGGGCCGCCCCTATGTGGTGAAGGTAGGAAACAACACCTCCATTTTGCTGATCCTCAACACACAAGGGTGCATGCTCTACAAGGGTGCATGCTCAGCCCCCTCCTGTACTTACTGTTCACCCATGACTGCGTGGCCATGCACACCTCCAACCCAATCATCAAGTTTGCAGACAACACAACAGTAGTAGGCCTGATTACCAACATTGACAAGACAGCCTACAGGGAGGAGGTGAGCGCCCTGGCGTAATGGTGCCGGGAAAATAACCTCTCCCTCAACGGCAACAAAATGAAGGAGCTGACCGTTGACTTCAGGAAACAGCAGAGGGAGCACGCCCCTATCCACATCGACAGGTGGAGGAGTGGAGGAGGTGAAAAGCTTCCTATTCCTAGGCGTACACATCACTGACGATCTGAAATGTTCCACCCACACAGACAGTGTGGTGAAGAACGCGCAACAGAGCCTCTTCAATCCCAAGTGGCTGAAGAAATTCGGCTTGGCTCCTCAGACCATTGTCATCAAAATCTTACACAGGGACACCTGAAGTCAATCTTACATTAATCATTGTTTACTATCAGCACGCTGGAGAGGTTCCAACCAACTCAATGCACCATGTACACATGATGATCAGGAGCTATTACGGGGCATTTCCGTTAGTTCCCTTATATACAGGTTACAGACACGTAACATAAGCATAGTTCATAGGGTTGGTTCCGGCATGTGTCGGGCACCGTCTCCTATCTTAAGTTAAAGAACATATTCTGGGCATTCTGCCAGACGGTCCTAAAGAGGAGGTCATGATGGCCCCCCCTCATATCTTTACCAGGCACCGGCAGGAACCAAGGATTGTTAAAGATACCAAACCGATCTACCCAACGCATCACTGGGGGAACACTGCCTGTCCTCCAGGACACCTACAGCATCACTGGAAGGACAAAAAGATTGTCAAGGACATCAACAACCCGAGCCTGTTCACCCCGCTATCATCCAGAAGGCGAGGTCAGTAGAGGTGCAATCAAAGCTCAGACCGAGAGACTGAAAAACAGCTTCTATCTCAAGGCCATCAGACTGTTAAATAGCCGTCACTAGCCGGCTACCACCCGGTTATTCAACCCTGCACCTAAGAGGCTGCTGCCCTATATACATAGACATGGAATCACTGGCCACTTTAATAATGGAACACTAGTCACTTTAATAACGTTTACATACTGCTTTACTCATCTCATATGTACATACTGTATTCTATTCTACTGTATTTTAGTCAATGCCACTCTGACATTGCTCGTCCTAATATTTATATATTTCTTAATTCCATTCTTTTACATTAGTTTCGACATCAGCAGTGAAGAGGTGACTCTGGGATTCTGGCCTTCTAGGTAGAGTTGCAAAGAAAAAGCCATATCTCAGACTGGCCAATAAAAATAAATGATTAAGACGGGCAAAAGAACATAGACACTGGACAGAGGAACTCTGCCTAGAAGGCCAGCATCCCGGAGTCGCCTCATCACTGTTGACATTGAGACTGGTGTTTTGAAGGTACTATTTAATGAAGCTGCCAGTTGAGGACTTATGAGGTGTCTGTTTCTCAAACTAGACACTCCATTGTACTCTTGCTCAGTTGTGCACTGGGGCCTCCCACTCCTCTTTCTATTCTGGTTAGGGCCAGTTTGCGCTGTTCTGTGAAGGGAGTAATTCACAGCTTTATACAAGAGCTTCAGTTCCTTGGCAATTCCTCGCATGGAATAGCCTTCATCTCTCAGAACAAGAATAGACTGACGAATTTCAGAAGAAAGTTCTTTGTTTATGGCCATTTTGAGCCTGTAATCGAACCCACAATCGCTGGTGCTAAAGAAAGTCTAAAGAAAGGCCAGTTTTATTGCTTCTTTAATCAGGACAACAGTTTTCAGCTGTGCTAACATAGTTGCAGAAGGGTTTTCTAATGATCAATTAGCCTTTTAAAATGCTAAACTTTGATTAGCTAACACAACATGCCAATGGAACACAGGAGTGATGGTTGTTGATAATGGGCCTCTGTACGCCTATGTAGATATTCCATTAAAAATCAGCCGTTTCCAGTTACAAAGGTCATTTACAACATTAACAATGTCTACACTGTATTTCTGATCAATTTCCTGTTATTTTAATGGACAAAAAATGTGCTTTTCTTTCAAAAACAAGGACCTTTCTGTGACCCCAAACTTTTGAACCGTAGTGTATGTTGTGAATTGTTAGATACTACTGCTTTGTTGGAGCTATGAACACAAGCATTTCGCTACACCAGAAATAATATATGCTAAATATGTGTATGCGACCAATGAAATTTGATTTGATATTACATTTTTAGATTCACGTGGCCAAACTATTACTGGAGGATGTAGAGCAAACAACCGAAACAACACGGAAGCTTACATGATAAAGAAACCACCACATGTCACAGGTAACACAGGTGGCATCATTCACCATTAAAATCGTTGCACCAAAAGGAATATAAGAACACTAAGGAAAGGAAATCAAAGCGCACGAATGAGAAACATGATTTGATTTCCTCTTTCTTTCTTTCTTTCTTTCTTTCTTTCTTTCTTTCTTTCTCTCTCTCTCTCTCTCTCTCGCTCTCTCTTGCTCTCTCTCTCTCTGAGTGATAATATTGAACGAAGCGCCTTGCCATGCCATTAGTGTAGTCGAACAACAAAGGAAATGAATAATAGAGAATATGGTTTGAGAAGTGCTGGAGTGAAAGAGTCCTTTCCTCTTCCTGCTGTATGAAGCCCTGCAGTGCATTGATCTGGGGCTGCCTCAGCCATCAGCCGACACTATGATGTATACCACTAGCTTGCACTACAGTAAGAGTACATCGCCATCCAGACAACCTCACAGATCTAACACACTCTATTACAGACACACACGCAGGTAAGCATGTACGCCTGTTATAAGAATACAAACACACTAAGACACACACACAGGCACACACACACACCCTTTCTCTTTCATAGACCCAGAGCTTAGTCCACTCCGATTCTAGCTGGAGCAGACACCGTCTTCCACAAAACAGCCCCAACCAGCCACAGCCAGGAGGAGAGAAAGAAAAGCAGATATTAAAGAGAGAAGAAAGAAGGCGGAGCATGTGGTTATAACTCCACACAGGCAGTGACGGCAGTTGTAAAGCCAAGCTGTGGATCTTAAGCCTGTTCCACACTCTCTCTCCGGGTAAAAAGCACTCTGCCTCATTAAACCTTCCATATCATACTGTTCCTGTCCTCTGCACTAGCTAACTAAAATGCTGTCTTTCTTTCTTCTTTACCAGAGACCTATTTTGTTATAATTTACCCCTTTTTCCTATTCTGTTATACATCAAACATGAGTGTGGCGTATAGAATAATAATACAGTAGGTACCTGGCTGTAAGACACAATGAACATACAGGCTCATAGAGGAACACTGCTGGGGGTCTTCTCTTGAGCCAAGCCCTCGACACATCACGTCTGATTTAGGTAGGGGATTATCAAGGGGCTAATGGGTATTGTGACCATGTCAATCACTGATCAGTGGCCTACAAGCATGAATAGAAGCTGATGTATTTTTTTACATCAAAAAGCTCTTGATGGGCAATGGTTTAACTATAAGGCCCTGTAATGTTAGATCTGTCATTTAAATATAAAGGGGTTTAAAAACAATACCGTTCTTGATCATTGGTCCAAAATCATATTTTCTCAAGGCACTATAACAGGTGAAATGACATGAAAGACTAAATGAAAAGTCAAAAATGTGCAGCAAATTATTCAAAACAATAACAATAATCTTGTCCTATATTTTAGCAAATTTCTGCAACTTCTACTAGCATCCTTTACACTGCATCTGACAAGAGGGTTAAAAGAAAATCAGCCATACAAACTCAAATGAGAAAAGTGAGAAATTAATTTGTGTGCCCTCTTGATTTCTCCACAGGCAGACATCGATCAAGTCGCTGCTGTCTCCCCTAACTCAGGAGATGGCGTCTAGAGGGAGGAGGCGGGGGAAGAAGGTGTGGAGGAGAGGAGAGGAGAGGAGAGAGAGGCGTGTGTGCGTGTGTCTGAGGAGGTCATTGTAATCAGGGGCTCTCATTAGCCCGCCATTGGCTGTGGATGACAGGAGGTGTCCCAGGGAACCAGGGGAAACAGGAGCTCATAAGCCCAGCGCTTCATCTACTGCCGCTGGGCTGGCTGAGGACGAAGCCTGCCTCTCTCCCCAACCAACTCCCAGATATACGGAGTATGACTCTCCCCAAACAACACCTAGACATACAGAGCCTGCTTCTCTACCAAACACCAACAAACACCCAGACATCAATACAAAACACTACAGCCGTAGACTAGACTGGTATGGGCCTGGTGCTCTTGCCTTATGCACAAGACTGTTTTACACAGAGATGGCAGAGGAAGACAGGTAAATACTGAACAGACACATATACACTAGGAGGGGACTGAAGAAAAGAGACTTAACTCTCTTACACAAAACCAATAAAACAACTCATCCACACAGACATACTGTAGTAAAACAGCCCTTGTGTTTCCCGTTTCTGCATTTCTCTCTGTCTGAAGGGGCCCAGAGAGGGAGAGGGAGGTGTGCAAACGCTACTGGACTCACTACAGTGCTAGGTGCCAGGCAGTGTGTGTGACTGTGTGAGTACCCAGGGTCCCCAACCTGCTGGGCAAAGCCATCCATATCAGGTTTAAAATAACCACAAATGAGACTTAACCTTTAGCAGACAAATGAAATGAAAGAATGGTCGCGAGGTGGATGCGATCAGTAGCAGGCCTCATTCATAGGGGGCTCTCTGTGAGCCTGACCTGGATTACTGCTCTGTTCCTGGAGGGCCTATGGTGAATGCCACACCAGCAGACAGGACACATTCATCTGCTCTATGAGCTCTATTCTACCTCTATCAGGGGTTCGGAAACAAAGACGTGAACACACACACATACAGTTGAAGTCAGAAGTTGACATACATTAAAACTCATTTTTCAACCACTCCACAAATGTCTTGTTAACAAACTATAGTTTTCGCATGTCGGTTAGGACATCTACTTTGTGCATGATACAAGTCATTTTTTCAACAATTGTTTACAGACAGATTATTTCACTTATAATTCACTGTATCACAATTCTAGTGCGTCAGAAGTTTACATACACTAAGTTGACTGTGCCTATAAACATCTTGGAAAATTCCAGAAAATTATGTTGCGGCTTTAAAAGCTTCTGATAGGCAAAAGTACATAATTTGAGTCAATTGGAGGTGTACCTGTGGATGTATTTCAAGGCCTACCTTCAAACTCAGTGCCTCTTTGCTTGAAATCATGGGAAAATCAAAAGTAATCAGCCAAGACCTCAGCAAAAAGATTGTAGACCTCCACAAGTCTGGTTAATCCTTGGGAGCAATTTCCAAATGCCTGAAGGTACCACGTTCATCTGTACAAACAATAGTACGCAAGTATAAACACTGTGGGACCACGCAGCCGTCACACCGCTCAGGAAGGAGACGCGTTCTGTCTCCTAGAGATGAACGTACTTTGGTGTGAAAAGTGCAAATCAATCCCAGAACAACAGCAAATAACCTTTTGAAGATGCTGGAGGAGACAGGTACAAAATGATCTATACCCACAGTAAAACAAGTCCTATATCGACATAACCTGAAAGGCAACTCAGCAAGGAAGAAGCCACTGCTCCAAAACCACCATAAAAAAGCCAGACTATGGTTTGCAACTGCACATGGGGACAAAGATCGTACTTTTTGGAGAAATCTCCTCTGGTCTGATGAAACAAAAATACAACTGTTTGGCCATAATGACCATTGTTATATTTGGAGGAGAAAGGGGGAGGCTTGCAGGCCGAAGACACCATCCCAACCGTGAATCACAGAGGTTGCAGCGTCATGTTGTGGAGGTGCTTTGCCACAGGAGGGACTGGTGCACTTCACAAAATAGATGGCATCATGAGGATGTAAAATTATGTGGATATATTGAAGCAACATCTCAAGACATCAGTCAGGAAGTTAAAGCTTGGTCACAAATGGGTCTTCCAAATGGACAATGACCCCAAGCATACTTCCAAAGTTGTGGCAAAATGGCTTAAGGACAACAAAGTCAAGGTATTGGAGTGGCCATCACAAAGCCCTGACCTCAACCCTATAGACGATTTGTGGGCAGAACTGAAAAAGTGTGTACGAGCAAGGATCCTACAAAACTGACTCAGTTAAAAAGGCTCTGTCAGGATGAATGGGCCAAAATTCACCCAACTTATTTTACCTTTATTTAACTAGGCAGTTAAGAACAAATTCTTATTTTCAATGAAGGCCTAGGAACAGCGGGTGTTGTCAGTTCGGGGGTTTGAACTTGCAACCTTCCGGTTACTAGTCCAACTCTCTAACCACTAGGCTACCCTGCCGCCCCATTGTGGGAAGCTTGTGGAAGGCTACCCAAAACGTTTGACCCAAGTTAAGCAATTTAAAGGCAATGCTACCAAATACTAATTGAATTGAGTGTATGTAAACCTCTGACCCACTGGGAATGTGATGAAAGAAATAAAAGCTGGAATAAATCATTCTCTCTTCTATTATTCTGGCATTTCACATTCCTAAAAGAAAGTGATGATCCTAACTGACCTAAGACAGGGAATTAAATGTCAGGAATTGTGAAAAACTGAGTTTAAACGTATTTGGCTAAGGTGTATGTAAACTTCCGACTTCAACTGTACCCCCCCCCCCCCCCCCCCCACACACACACACACACACACACACACACACACAAACAAACAGGCATGTATACAATATACACACAACGCATGCATTTTACAGCATTTGATAAAAATGCTCTCTCAAACAGACATGCGTGCCTGCACGGGCACTCGCACACACACGCACACACAAACACACACACAGGTGAGCAAACACACAAGGAGCAGTAACATATCTTAATGGTTGAAACACACTTCATTCCATAGATCACACGCACGCTCCACTTTCCAGACCCCAATTATGAAATATGAAATGGAGCATTACCGCTCGGAATGGCAGTCTGCCCAGGACTGTGCTGCTCCTCTATCACATTGTCTTCTACTGCCAGAAAGAAAGAGAGAGAGGGGGAAGAAGCGATTAACAGCAAGAAACCAAAAACAAGTTTCCACTTGTCAGACACACTGAGACTTTCTTTTCCCTTTTTTCTACACTATCTTTTTTATATTTATTATTTACTGCATGGAAACTCCAGGAGATTTCAACAGCTCAACCTGTTTTTTTATTTTTATTTTATTTCACCTTTAACCAGGTAGGCCAGTAGAGAACAAGTTCTCATTTACAAACTCGACCTGGCCAAGATAATACCAAGCAGTGCGACAAAAACAACAACATAGAGTTACACATTGGATAAACAAACGTACAGTCAATAACACAATAGAAAAATCTATGTACAGTGTGTGTAAATGTATTAAGATTAGGGAGGTAAGGCAATAAATAGGCCACAATGGCGAAATAATTACAATTTAGCATTATCACTGGAGAGATAGATGTGCAGATGATGTGCAAGTAGAGATACTGGGGTGCAAAAGATCAAAAAATAAAAATAACAATATGGGGATGAGGTAGTTGGGTGTGCTATTTACAGATGGGTTGTGTACAGGTACAGTGATCAGTAAGCTGCTCTGACAGCTGATGCTTAAAGTTAGAGAGGGAGATATAAGTCTCCAGCTTCAGTGATTTCTGCAATTCTGGGGTTTGGGAATCCACAAGCCTTTCATGTGTATGAGGTTCGGCAACAAGGTAGGCAACCTCCCACGTAAATAACATATTGGACTGAGTAATGACATTATGATTCATGAAATTCTCCCAAGAAACCCTCTCCCAACATCAACAGTGACAAACTGAAAAACACCTTGATGACTGCATTAGTGAGAGGATATCTCTGAGACAAAATAAAACCCCATGTATTAGACAGAAGATATAGATAAATAACACATTTAGACTAAAATGGTACTGTCACAGCATTAATCTAGAATTTTGGATCGTGTGTTGCAGTGGTCTAAGGCACTGCATCGCAGTGGTGTCACTACAGATCCGGATTTGATCCCGGGCTGTATCACAACCGGCCGTGATCGGGAGTCCCATAGGGCGGGGCACATTTGGACCAGCGTCGTCCGGGTTAGGGGAGGGTTTGGCCGTTGTTGTAAATAATAATTTGTTCTTAACTGACTTGCCTAGTTAAATAAAGGTTTTTGGGGGTATGATATTTATTCCTCTGTAACTTTCTCACACATCATTACTCACAATTCATTCAGGACAACGGCCTACAATGCCAGCCATTATCAATATATTTCTGAAGTGATATTTGGCTGTACAGGCTAGCATAAGGGACAAGAAGTACGTAGCCACAACGAGGTATGTTTTTAGAAAAGTCAGCTAACCTTCTAAGCTACCTTGGTATATCTAGCTAGTTAACGTTCTCTCATGATTATAAAGACTACAAAATGTTAATAAAAACAGCATATTTTATTGACCTAAAAGTTAGCTGTTTTAGCCCAGTCGCTAGCTTATGCAGGGTCAGTGATACATAGAGCAACCATGTACTGTCTATCTATGGGAACAACTGCAATTATTTTGCAAGCAACATTGCTACAATTTATAAAATAACATTTCATTAACCTCATAAAATGTTATCTGTAATGCTCATCTCCTGTAGCCTAATTGACATCTCCTTATTTCCATATGGTACCTAAATTACAAGGGTTAGATGTGCACTAAACAACTGTACATGCTAGCACTTAAAAAGCATATACAAAATCTGGTATATACTGTACATTGTCTACTGGTATCATTTAAAATTGAGAACATATATCTCAACATGTAAACAATATGTGAGTTTACTGCCCATAAGGCCAGTAATGCCATCATTTTTTAAATGTATTTAACCTTTTAACTATACATGTCAGTTAAGAACAAATTCTTATTTACAATGATGCGCCGCCCTATAGGACTCCCAATTACTTCCGGTTGTGATACAGCCTGGAATCAAACCAGGGTCATTAGACATACATCATACTGTAGGCCTATGGCTGCATTAGTGATGCATGCCATATGATAATGTGCAAAATGGATTCACATAGCTGATATACTGAGAGAGTGACAATCAAATAAAACAGATTGGTGATCTTACAACTAGACAAAAAGGAAATGTTCATTTGAGAATACAACACAGAAACACAGACACATTAGAGACAGAACCCCTCTTTATTGCAGGATTGTGATGATTAATCAACATTGACACTAGTTCATTTTGAATAATAGTTTAACAGTTAAAACAAGTTTAAACACTTCACTTCAAAGAATCAACACTTCAAAATGTACAAATAAGCTAAGTCATATGTAAAGATTAGACATTTTAGTGTAAACAACAATAGATACTTGAGTAGTAACAAGTAGGCTATTATTACTAAAGCATAATTTCAGGCAGGGACGCAACTTTCACTGGGAACGGGGGTGACATGTCCCCCCACATTCTGAAATGGCAGTTTTACCATTGGAATGTGATACAAAACGAAGCAATGGTGTGCTTTAGGACCATGCAAACTCCTCCAAGCGGTCGGGTAGGCTGTTTGGAGTGTTTATCCGACTGGATAAAAACATTTAATGATGTCCCCCCACTTATAAAACCAAAGTTGTGCCCCTGCTAGACAGAACCCTGCACTTCCAGCAGACCTCCTGCAGGGTTTGTAATGGTAATAGCGCCAATTGTAATAGGTTTATACATTGTGAGTGATCTTAAACTGTATTTTTTGTATGCAACATTTGCTAACATAGGTAGGCCTACACATACAATATAGGATCTACCCAGTCTCTTGGAATATTCATATGGACCTCTCTCCTCATCTGCAAACAGGCTTTCACAGATTTCCTGAGGATAGAAAACATCACAAACAAACAAACAGGCTTCATTATCCTCAAAATAGACAGCACTGAATATGTTGCTATTATCTCTGTCTTCAAAATGTCCCTCTCTAGGGACTGGAACTGGAGAATATTTTCATAATGTCCTCACACAAAAATACCTGCCCTATCCAGTAGCCTACACTGTTCCTTTACTGACAGCTGAAGCTGGGACCAGAACTGAGTTTGGGAAACGCTGAGCTAGTTGATGACATTTAATTAACTTAGCTAAACAGCTAGCTAGCAGCTCCGTTAAGTTAGCATACAAAGTGACCTACTGTAGCCAGCTAGCTTTTTTACATAAAAACTGTGTTTACTTACTCGAATAGGTTCTTCCACTGCCTCCATTTTTTGGGTCCTTACAAAAGAAAAATAATGGGCAAAAGTGCAGCCAGCAGCCATGTGGATGAATGGAGACGAAGGAAAAAGTACATTTGTCACTAGAGCGGTTTAGAACGTGTTGTGACATTTGACTTTCCCAGCGTAGTCCTCTTTCAATTTCAACAAATATAAATCATAGACTGCCGGCCACACTTGACAACTTTAAAACTAGCATAGGTAACAACTACCCGGACAGAAAACAGTGACGCACATATCACACCACCCCCACAGAAGATGAGTTAGAAAACTATTTTGGAACATTCAAACCATTTTTGCAATACAAAAAGTCCAAGGGAGGCATGACAACGATATGATTTTAGAGATATGGCAACGTGAGACTACGGGGATATTAACAATTCATAGGACTATAAGATATAATATTATTTATATTTCATAGTTTTGAAAGACTGTGTTTATATGTATTCATCCAAGGCCAGTTCACACACAACGTGGCATATTTGTGCAATTTTGAGGTTTCATTTGTCAGAGTATGACTGTGCATTCAGATCAGCCCCCAGTCAGTCAGTGATAGGTAACTGGTCGCTTGTCATAGGAGTGATGGTTTGATCAGCGTTAAGATTAATTAATTAGCTACACTACATGGCAATTAACCCTTATTTGATACAATGTGATATTGGTCTTGACAAAAATAACTTTATCTTGATGAGGCCTGATTTTTTTTCACGTGGGCACTGTTTTGAACTGGGTGACGGTGGGGGGGAGAGAGTTCCTTGCAGCTTGTCAAATACAGGGAACTAAATGTATTTTAGCAGCGGGAAGAGAACTAAAGACTCTCCCACCTGTTCCCTGTGAAATTAGGGTCTCACCAAGGACTTCTGATGCCTCGCTGTTCCTCCCCTGCAGTTGAAATGCATTCTCCATTATGCCTTCTCCATCTAGCCTTTCATTTCCCTTCAGCAGAGAGAAAGGGGTGTCTGACAGGACCTCCCAGCAGGGGGAGAGTGGCAGTGTGACTGCCAACACCAGAAACCAGCTAGTGACACTTTTAAACAAAGGCACCAAATATCCTGTACTTTGTATAATTAAGACAAGGATCTTATGGTGGTGAGCAACTTATTCTCAAGTGAGCTGGAGTCAATGTAGAGAGTGGTGTCAAACCTCGCTGGAGAATCAAGAGGTAACGCGAGAGATAGGAGTGGCAATGTCTCCTTCACTTGCCGGAACCGCTGGCCGATATTGAACAAGAATTTCCGTAAAGGAGATCCTCTTCAAAGCTGTCTTTATGACATGCCATGTTTAGGAAATGTGTTTCATTCCACAAAAGGAAGAACAATAGATCTGCACTCCTACCAGAGTTAATCACACACCATTTATCCAATTTGTGAGAATACAAAAGTCCTCTGAACTCTGTTAGGTAATTTGTTAAACACATCACTAAAATGGGAGAGATGAGGAGTGGCAGATGAACGCAATGTTGAATGTGTCCCCATAGAGCACCGTAAATAGAGAACTGTGTCTCTGTATCTTTCCGTCTCACCAGTGCAGAAGCCTCGCCTCGTCCTGTGGAGACATACAGGCCTTAGAGAGTGAGCCTGAGTCCCTGTGAATCTAATGAGTTTATCCAGCTGTGTTGAGCACCTTGCATCCAGGATCATTTAAATGGACCTGGATAGAGGGGGATCCTAATAAATCCCCCATGGTTTGTACAGAGATTGGTTGGGTGGAAGGATTGTGTGTGTGTGTGTGTTTGGAGGAGAGCTGGAGTTTTTGTTTTGATTACTGTCCCTGTTGGCGAGATAAGGGAGTTGAGGCAGAAAATTCCATTTTAGAATGCCATCAGAACTTATCCATTACAGCAGCATCAGCCATGATTTGATGGTTTGTCACCACTGTGAACTTATTAAAAAATGACAAACCAAGCCATTTTTGTTCTTGATGTAAATTCCTTTTTATTTCCATCACTCCATGGGATGTTTCAGTGGATTTGACAGGTGCTACCTAGGTGCGCTATTGGTCATCCGAGCTAACCTGTCAGACATGCAAATAATTTACCCATAGTATTTCTCCAACAATGACAACTCAGCAACGATCAAATACACATTTCATCAGCCATTGATGCAATACTCAATGAGAAATGAATAATAATACCCCTGACTCATTTAATGAATATATACTACAGCTGCCTGATAACCATCTCAACGAGATGGTAGCTGGTCGGCTGCTGAAGTGATATTCTGTTTGTCTGCTCGTATAATATTGAAGTGATATATATTATAATATAATAACATATTATACGAGCAGACATAATAATATATTATAATATAATAATATATTATACGAGCAGACAAACAGAATATCACATCAGTTAATACATTTTTGACAAGGTACATTGTAAAACTCTGCCAGTGACACACTGTTTTTATTATTATGCTGCAATGTTGTGTTGATACAACATACACATGGGACCAAATCAACACTGCTCCTTTGATTTTATACATGTAACAGAAATAATGTCATCTGACTACAAGTGTTGTAGCATCGAAGGTCCGCTGATTAACATATACAATCCAACACAAAGTCATTTAGGAGAGATTGGCAATCCCCTGGCAAGAATCAATCCTTCAACATGTCATCTACAAATGAATTACCAACCAATAAATACAAACCCAAAGAATAAGACTCATGGCCATATGTCCTCAATAAAAGCAATATGGTGAAATGTCTCTTAGAAATCATGTAGAAAACACAACACAATCTAATGAAGAAGTGAACGGGCAAAACACAACACAATCTAATGAAGAAGTGAACGGGCAAAACCCAACACAATCTAATGAAGAAGTGAACGGGCAAAACACAACACAATCTAATGAAGAAGTGAACGAGCAAAACACAACACAATCTAATGAAGAAGTGAACGGGCAAAACACAACACAATCTAATGAAGAAGTGAACAGGCAAAACACAACACAATCTAAAGAAGAAGTGAACGGGCAAAACACAACACAATCTAATGAAGAAGTGAACGAGCAAAACACAACACAATCTAATGAAGAAGTGAACGAGCAAAACACAACACAATCTAATGAAGAAGTGAACGGGCAAAACACAACACAATCTAATGAAGAAGTGAACGAGCAAAACACAACACAATCTAATGAAGAAGTGAACGGGCAAAACACAACACAATCTAATGAAGAAGTGAACGAGCAAAACACAACACAATCTAGCGAAGATGGGAACGGGTAAAACACAACACAATCTAATGAAGAAGTGAACGGGCAAAACACAACACAATCTGAGTATCACTTGCTTTAATCCATCAAATGAATTCCTGTTGCGTGAAAGGCTGTAAGGCCATAAGTAAAGAGGCTGTGTGTGTGTGTGTGTGTGTGTGTGTGTGTGTGTGTGTGTGTGTGTGTGTGTGTGTGTGTGTGTGTGTGTGTGTGTGTGTGTGTGTGTGTGTGTGTGTGTGTGTGTGTGTGTGTGTGAGAGAAGAAGGACTGCTAGACACACACACACACACACATGCAAAGCCCTGCATCTCTGTTCCTGGATATGCGAGCGGTGAGTAGCAGCGGGATTCATCTGGTTGGTTACAGTGAGCTTGGACATTACAATGTGGAGCACAATGGCTGTGTAATCGGCCCTGACTGACCGGGAAGGAGACACTCGCCACAGGGACTACAACTCAATTTAGCTGGGGTCACCAGGTCAAACCTCCTCAATTAGTGCTGGGGGAGAGGAGGGGAGAGGACACAAACTGCCCATGAATAACTTTCTTAATGAGCATTATTTGAACTGCTGCTGATTAGGGTCATAAATAATTTGCAATGGAGGAGCCATGTGTTAATCATACACTGTAATGTTTGTAATCCTTCATGTATTATTATAATGTTATAATGTAAACACATATGAATAGTCATTCTGAAGTAGTTTGAAATTGAATAATACCTTATTGAAAATAATAATACTATCAATGGATAAATAATCATACTAATGTATTATTTTATATTATGTTCATATTTATTAAACAAAAATAATAATACTTTATGTATTTTATTCAAACAAATTTGTCAGGAAATCAATCATTGAGAGCAGATCGGGGAGGCACCATCTCCCAGCAGACAGACAAGCCATGACAACAGGAGAGACACACGCCATGAAATAAAAGTAGATATCGGCCAGCTCCCGTGGCACCCAGACAGGCCCGGCACAACTCACTGAGCCCCAGCCTCCAGCACATCAAGAACACTGACAGCCATGTTAATGGGATTTCTATGGCTCCATCATCATTTCCTTAATGATAATACTAACCATATTTTTGTGTCACATTAGAAAAGTGTTAATGGGTGTTATATCACAGATCATTAATTGTAAAAATTAAAATAAAATAATGTAAAAAATATTGGGAGCTTATTAATAAAGTAGAAATGGCATTAGAGCTTGCTAGAGTTTAAAGTAGAGGAAAATAAAATAGAGTGAATAGCATATCTACTCTGTCTCTCACTTTAATCATTAAAAGCAAATGAGTGCAGCTCTTATTGCATTTTTTTATAATTATGAATACATACTGAATAATTATTTTTCATTAATATTCGCAACAACAAAACTCTAAAGCTCAAGTACTGTATGGCCTAGTTGCAATCACTTGGTTTAAATTAGGTACTGTAAATTTGGTTTGCAAATCGAAAAAAGTGGCTATGGATCCACAGAGTGCAGCACATCTGCCTAGTTCCATATTGGCCAGGTTGGACATCAATAAATGCATCGATACTGGACTAGAGATGGAGACATGGTTTAACTATGGTTGAACTCTCAACATTTGCACCACTTTAAATGAACCCCTCTAATATGATAACAATAAAGCCTGAACGTCAATGACCTGAAATCAAATTAAATCTGACTGTTAATTAAGCCAAAACAGGGTTATTTTTGACACAGCCTATATGACACAGACGATCTATGTTAGCTGTTGATTTCATAGCATTTCCTTGACTGTAAGAAGCATACTATTTCCATTGCTTCAATGCCAAGCCAATTCCCAGAGTTCACTCATGTGGTGATGGAACTCATCTTGTGATAAACATCATATATTTAAGGTGTATATGACATGACAACGATTTCATCATACTCTGCTATACATTAACTAAATGGTGCAGAAAATAAATGTATGTATGCAGACGACAGCTACCCTGGAAATATAGTTTTCAGCCAATGAAGACAGAGGAGTGGGAGAGAGTGCTCTAAGAGAAAATATCAAAACAGTCTCTCTCTCGCGCTCTCTGCTCAGGAGGTCAGTGAGCAACGTGGCAGGCAGTCATATGTTCTGTATGTGCAGAATCTGGACTAGTCTGACTGAGGGATCGTCCTTCTATCCCTCTATCACTGCAGATCACTGTGACTAAACAAGCTTCTGACCCAACACTTCAGCGTTCACATCAAAACAAAATCACGATGCACCCGCCACAGTTTAGAAATGCAGATGGAACAGGATTGAGTAAATGTCAGTGGCGAGGGTGAAGTGTTTGCATATAAGTGAATTATGTACGGTCTTGTCCTGTGCCATCTATTCCCCTAAGCATTAACGGCGCCGGCTACTTCTCTCAGACTTAATTGAAACGGGACTTGTAACGTTGCCCTTTTCCTCAACAGGACCAAAACATAACCTCTGACTCCCTCTAGCATCCAATCGACAGAGAAGTTAAAGGGGGACAGATTCCACAGAGAAAAGAAAGGGGGACAGATTCCATAGACAGAATAAGAAGAAAAAGAGAGGCGACCATCAAGGCTTTATTTTGTCCTCTTTCTTGTAAGCATTTCACTGTAAGGCTACACCTGTTGTATTCGGCACATGTGACAAATACAATTTGATTTGATTTGATTTCTCTCTCTGTACATGCTGTCTCTCAACCTAAGTCAACCGATAGCCTCCGATAGTACACCCCCGTCTCCGGACATGATTGGGATTGACTGTCCCTACATGTGTCATCAGCGTCTGACCTTACTTTTATCAGTCACAGAACAAAGTGTTATTTTACTGTCAGGGTGAGACATGGACATTAACCAGGTCTCTAACCCACACAACACAGTCAATGACACTGTGATCTGAAACTCTGCAATTACAGTCTGAAAGGTAAACTACCTGCAGTAAGAGCTACCATTACATTCAAACACTGACCACTGTCTCTAACCCACACAACCCACACAACACAATCGATGACACTGTGATCTGAAACTCTGCTATTACAGTCTGAAAGGTAAACTACCTAGAGTAAGAGCTACCATTACATTCAAACACTGACCACTGTTTCTAGCCAACACAAGACAACCAATAAATAATACTCTGCTACTACATTCTGAGGGGAAATATAATCTGAAAGACACCACCTAATGCAAACACTGAAACTATGCAGAATCCCCAAAACAGATGAAAAGGAAGGCTGTCTTGTGAACATCAGTATAAGTGTGACTGCGTCCTTACGGATAGAGGTGGACACAAAACAATAAACAACATCTGCCTGCTCTCTTCTGAAAAATCTAGGACGGGTTCACATTTCATTACAACTCTACTTAAAGACAAGACAGTTGTGGAGAACATATGGGAGTAGAAACCGTTTCTGCAACTAAGCTGTTGCATTTGGATTTCAATAGCAATGCAAAAACAAACACTAAATGTCATCACTCAGACAATATTTAAAATATTGCATGCAGTCTCTCTCTGACACATACTGTTTACTCACACACACACACTCAACACACACACACACACACACACACACATACGTACACACACACACGTACACACACACACAGAAGAAATGTGCCTACACACTAAAGAAATGTGCACACACACACACACTTGTAGCACTGCTGGTTCAAACATATAATGTCTAAGTGATTTATCTTTGGAGAATAGAGAATGTCATTTCACCTACAGCATCAAAACCAGTCAATGCCACCAAAGTGTGAGCTGCTGACAAAAACAGAAATCTATCTATAGAGGCGTTGTTTACTGTGAATATAACCAGCAGACACAGACACACTTGAAAAAGTCTGTGACAAGAACAGTGAGATGTGCATGATACACTCACACTCACATTCCCCTCTCTCCTGGGTATTGATTTAAAATGGTCGCTGTAGGAATTTTACCATAGACCATGTAACTATCCTTGGAGATGAAGACTTCCGAGAATGAAAGGGGAGAAAGAAAGAGTCAACAGACCACAAGCTGAGACAGTGAAATTGTGGACAATTATTTGCTGAGCAAAATACAATGCCTGTCAGATGAACTGCAGCTCAACCTCGAACCTCGGCAGCTACCATACCACAAACACTACAGAGAAATACTGTGTGTGTAAAGCTGGCTACTGTAGAACCGTGTAACTGACGGTTATGGATAAAGACATCATTAAAATAAAATAACCGTCATAACTGATTTTGGGGGACATGGACTCTTCACAACGTGATGAAACTTTGTTACTCCTTGCTGAAACAAAAGGTGTTGTTGTAGCAAACAAGTCTCCCAAACGAGTCTCCCCCCTCCCCCACACAATGCAGCAGCAGCGTACATAGAAATAGAACAAATAGAACAGGCTTGGAACCTCTAACCCTGGAAATTTGACTGTAAACTCATGGGTACACTACACTCGCAATAGCTTCCTAATATTGTGATGCAATCATTTCCATGGTAATGTAAAATGTTAATTCAAATTATGTTATATGACGTGGTTCATGCAATGGAAAATATTTTTGGTTTTGTCAGTTAAGCTGAATCAACAAATCCCAGCACATATTGATGGGTGCACTTCCTGCTTTTAGTTCTTGCTTTTACTTCCTGCTTTGCTCCTATGGGCACATTCACAATGGCCGCCTATATGCCATCACTGCCTTGAATGGGGACGGGTGTTCTATTCATTATTTTTCTATGGCAGCACATGCAGTAAGGAGCAGAGGAGAAAATGTGCTTAAATAATTTTTTAAAAATAATAATGCATACATTTTTTTGCTATTCGAACAGTGACCCTGGTCATTTGGCTGGTCAATTACGTCATCCAATATTCCATGACCGTCACAGCCCTATGTGTGTGTATGTGTACGTGTATGTATCTAAGATACCTTTGGTACATATCATAATGTGACCAATTAAGAATAAATTAAGACAAAGTTCATCTCAAATGAATGTGTACAGAGCAAAAATAATGTATCACTTTGGAAACTGAGAGTCTATCAAATAAATACATATCACATGTGGATGTAGTTCTGCTTTATGCTTATAATCATATAATAGCATTCGTTTTAATATAGCACTAATGTGGAATAGATTGTATGAGAAAATCCCCACTATTGACCAATAATGAAAAAGTTATAAAGTAATCTGACAGTTCGTGAAATCTAATTATCAAGGCTCTCAAGGAACAGGTCAAACGCAAAGTAGTACCTTCTAGCTATCAATTTAATCTACTAATCTCCTCCTCCACAAGCACACACTTTATTAAAAATGCTTCCTCCCATTTAATATCAGACTCGCGTCACGTGACACTACAAATCAACCATTCCAGCAGACAGACAGCTCAAGCTCCGAACTTCAGCGTCATTAACAGATCCAGATGGTCCTCAAACTCGCCGCGTTCCATCACATCGCTCGGGGTAGCCTATTCCGTATAGAGCTGTCTCATTTCTCCCCTCTCTAGCTTCCTAAATGTACACAAATTACAATGTTACTACTATACCATGAGGGGTTTTCCTACAAGAAAAATGAATTCGCCAGGCGTTTCCAAATGAGTATGTAAAAAAGGGGAAAATACTTTTAAACGAGAGGGAAATGGTATCTAATCTATGTAAAAACATGAACTCACACTACCGTATACAAGTTGATTTCATCTAAAACGTTAGTTGGTGAATTTGGTTGGTTTCCACACCAACATAGTTTACGATCTTTTTCAGAGGCATCCAACATATCACTTACCTTTCAATGATCTTGGTTTAGCTTGCTTGCGGCGCGACATCCTACAGAAAAC
>NC_092174.1:25880337-25967251 GCF_045791955.1 Oncorhynchus clarkii lewisi
TGTCTCTCTGAAATCAAGTGATAGATTTCAAACAAATACATCTCTGTCATCAACCCCATGCCGTGATTAAATAGTGAGAAAAACTCCCACCAAACTCTTCAATAAGTTCTTACAATAACAATAAAAGCTCATTTACCAACATTTCTGAAAATGGCTATTTAGCGTTATTGATAGAAACTCTTCAAATAGACTTCTACAATGATCTGCGAAAGTGCAAGCTCTCATTGTGATAATTAAAATGTATGTATGTAACAAATATAAATATTTCATATCCCAAGCAAATGTTCATGACCTTTTCTGTTGTATATTATGTTCCATATGTTCCATTTAGCATAAACACAATTACATTTTTCCTCTATTCAGATTGGACACCTACATTTTCAGTATTTTACAGAGTTTCATATTGTTGATATCTTATTATATTATAATATTGATATTTTATTCTCTGAGCAAGGCCTCATAGAGGTTTAACAGAGTAGCTCTCAAGCAGACATTAGAAGGTGGGAGTGTGGAGGAGGGTTGAAAGGGAAAGGCTATCCAAGGTCATGAGTAGACCTAGAGACCTTGTCACTCGGGACTAGGCGTGTGAGGTAAGAATCAGGCGCAGAGAGCAGAGAGTTCCAAAGGGAGAAGTGCACTTTAATATGGCACCAAAAAGCAATGCCCAAAACACACAGGGTGCGAAAAATATGGACCAACCCAAAACACAGGGTACCCGGTCCGGAGCACGAACACACCCAACAACACAACACGTAACACAAGAGTAATCCCGCACAAAACAAGGGCGGGTTTACTAGCCTTAAATCAGGAAGCCCAACAGAAAAACACAATTAGACACAGGTGCAACTAATAAGACAAAACAAACAGAAAACGTAAAAAGGGATCGGTGGTGGCTAGTAGGCCGGTGACGACTACCACCGAGCACCGCCCAAACAGGCAGGGGATCCAATTTCGGCGGAAGTCGTGACAGTACCCCCCTGAAGCGCGGCTCCCTCACGATCGGGTGGAGGCGGTGGAAGTCTCTCAGGAGTGAAGGGTCCAAAATGTCCCCCACAGGTACCCAGCACCTCTCCTCCGGACCGTACCCCTCCCAGTCCACGAGGTACTGTAGGCCCCCCACCTGACGTCTCGAGTCCAGAATGCCATGTACTATGTACGCCGGGCAGGACAGGGCAGGCGTACTAAGTACGCTTCCGGCAGGGCAGGCGGAGGGGCAGGTTTTGGGTCGAGAGCCAGACCAGGTCCCCCGGTGCGAACAAGGGGGCCTCACTGCCGTGCTGGTCAGTGCTCCTTTTCTGCCGTCCCCCCGCCAGTCTCAGCGATTCCTGCACAGCTTTCCAGGTGTCCTTTGAGCGCTGTACCCATTCCTCTACTGCAGGAGCCTCGGTCTGGCTCTGATGCCATGGGGCCAGGACTGGCTGGTAGCCCAACACACACTGAAGGGAGACATGTTCGTTGAGGAGTGGCGGAGGTAGTTCTGAGCGAGCTCAGCCCAAGGAACATACCTCGCCCACTCATCTGGCCGGTCCCGGCATTATGACCGCAGACACCTGCCCACATCCTGGTTTACTCGCTCCACCTGCCCATTACTCTCGGGGTGGAAACCCGAGGTCAAGCTGACCAAGACCCCCAGTCTCTCCATAAACGCCCTCCAAACTCTGGGCGTGAAGTGGGGGCCCCGATCAGAAACGATGTCCTCAGGCACCCTGTAGTGCCGGAAGACATGGGTAAACAGGGCCTCCGCAGTCTGCAGGGCCGTAGGGAGACCGGGCAACGGGATGAGACGGCAGGACTTAGAAAACCGATCTACAATGACCAGGATCGCCGTACTTCCCTGGGACGGGGGAAGGTCGGTGAGGAAGTCCACCGATAAGTGTGACCACGGCCGTTGTGGAACGGGGAGGGGCTGTAACTTCCCTCTAGGCAAGTGTCGGGGAGCCTTGCTCTGAGCGCACACCAAGCAGGAGGAGACATAAAATCTCACGTCCTTAGCCAATGTGGGCCACCAGTATCTCCCCCTAAGACTACGCACTGTCCTCTCGATGCCAGGATGACCCGAGGAGGGTAGAATATGAGCCCAATGTATTAGTTTATCAAGGACCCCCCTCGGCACGTACTGAGCCCCTGCTGGACACTGAGGGGGGGCCGGCTCTAACCGTGATGCCCTCTCTATCTCCGCGTCCACCTCCCATACCACGGGTGCCACGAGACATGAAGGTGGAAGGACGGGGGTCGGCTCGACGGACCGCTCCTCGATATCATAGAGGTGGGACAGCACGTCGGCTTTAGTGTTTTGGGAGCCTGGCCGGTACAAGATGGTGAAGCGAAACCGGGTAAAGAACATAGCCCATCTAGCCTGACGCGGATTCAGTCTCCTCGCTGCCCGGATATACTCGAGATTACGATGGTCAGTCCAGATGAGAAAAGGGTGCTTAGCCCCCTCAAGCCAATGTCTCCACACAGAGCCTTGAGTACAGCAAACAACACTCGGTCCCCCACGTCATAGTTTCGCTCCGCCGGACAGAACTTCCTCGAAAAAAAAGCACATGGGCGGAGCTTTGGTGACATGCCCGAGCGCTGGGACAGCACGGCCCCGACCCCAGCCTCGGACGCGTTCACCTCCACTATGAACGCTAAAGAGGGGTCTGGATGCACCAACACGGGAGCATTGGTGAACAGCTCCTTCAGATGACTGAAAGCTCTGCCCGCCTCTGCTGACCAACGCAAGCGCACCGGTCCTCCCTTCAGCAGTGAGGTAATGGGAGCAGCCACCTGACAAAAACCCTGGATAAACCTCCGGTAGTAATTGGCAAACCCTAAAAACCGCTGCACCTCTTTCACCTTGGTCGGAGTCGGCCAGTTACGCACGGCTGTAAAGCGGCCACACTCCATCACCACCCCGGAGGTGGAAATGCAATAACCCAGGAAGGAAACAGCCTGTTTGAAGAACACACATTTCTCGGCCTTGACATACAGGTCATGCTCCAGCAGTCGCCCAAGTACCTTACGCACCAGAGACACGTGCGCCGTGCGTGTGGCAGAATATATCAGGATGTCATCGATGTACACTACCACTCCCTGTCCGAGCAGGTCTAGGGGAATGGTGGAGCATTCTTCAACCCATATGGAATGACGAGGTACTCATAATGGCTAGATGTAGTACTAAATTCGGTTTTCCACTCGTCTCCTCTACGCACTCCTCAGGTCCAGTTTTGTGAAGAAGCGCACCCTGTGAAATGATTACACATTCGTAGCGATGAGAGGTAGTGGGTAACTAAACCCCACTGTGATATAATTTAGACCTCGATAATCAATGCACGGGCGCAGGCCTCCCTCCTTCTTCTTCACAAAAAAAGAAGCTTGAGGAGACGGGTGATGTGGAGGGCCGAATGTACCCCTGTCCCAGCGATTCAGCGACATATGTCTCCATAGCCACTGTCTCCTTCTGGGACAATGGGTACACATGACTCCTAGGAAGTGCAGCGTTCTCCAGGAAGTCTATTGCGCAGTCCCCTCGGCGATGGGGTGGTAATTGGGTTGCCTTCCTCTTACTGAAGGCGATAGCCAAATCAGCATATTCAGAGGGAATGCGCACGGTGGAAACCTGGTCTGGACTCTCCACCGTAGTCGCCCCAACAGAAACTCCTATACACCTCCCTGACCACTCCTGACCCTAATGGTCGGCTATCTAAGGAGTGCACGGGGAAAGGTAGGTCTAACGACACCAGGGGAATCCCTAGCCTTAATAACGCGAGCCCACGATCCATGAAGTTCCCAGCTGCGCCTGAATCGACTAGCGCCTTGTTCTGTAGAGAGGGAGAAAACCCAGGAAAAGAGGTTAACACAAACATATGACCGACAGGAAGCTCTGGGTGAGTCTGGTGCTGACTCACCTGGGGTGACCGAGTAGTGCTCCACCTGCCCTCCCAACTCCCAGACGAGCTCCTCCAGCACCGGTCGGCCGTGTGTCCTCGCCGACCACAACTGGTGCAGCAAGTCCCCCTCGATGCAGCCCCCCCTAACTCCATGGGGATGGGAGCAGGAGAGCCTGGGGGTGGAAACAATAGGGCCTGTTCTGGACGCCCGCAGGCAGCCAGAAGGTTGTCCAGACGAATGGACATGTCTATGAGTTCATCCAAGGTGAATGTGGTGTCCTGACACGCTAGCTCCCTGCGAACGTCCTCCCTGAGGCTACATCGGTAGTGGTCTATCAAAGCCCTGTCGTTCCATCCCGCTCCTGCGGCCAAGGTCCTGAACTCCAGGGCAAAGTCCTGCGCGCTCCTCGTCTCCTGTCACAGGTGGAACAGCCGTTCACCCACTGCCCGACCCTCTGGTGGGGGATCGAACACAGCTCGGAATCGGCGGGTGAATTCGGGGTAGTGATCCCTCGCCGAGGGATAAACTCAGCAAAAAAATAAACATCCTCTCACTGTTAACTGCGTTTATTTTCACCAAACTTAACATGTGTAAATATTTGTATGAACATAAGATAAGATTCAACAATTGAAACATAAACTGAACAAGTTCCACAGAAATGTGACTAACAGAAATTGAATAATGTGTCCCTGAATAAAGGGGGTGTCAAAATCAAAAGTAACAATGCACAGCTTTGAGATTGCCTGCAATGACAACAAGCTCAGTCCGATGATGCTGTGACACATCACCCCAGACCATGATGCACCCTCCATCTCCAAATCGATCCCGCTCCAGAGTACAGGTTTTGACGTAACGCTCATTCCTTCGACAATAAACACGAATCCGACCATCCGAATCCGACCTGGTGAGACAAAACCTGGTGAAACAAAACCGCAACTCGTCAGTGAAGAGTACCTTTTGCCAATCCTGTCTGCTCCAGCGACGGTGGGTTTGTGCTCATGGGCGACGTTCTGGTGAGAACCTGCCTACAAGCCCTCAGTCCAGCCTCTCTCAGCCTATTGGGGAAGTCTGAGCACTGATAGAGGAATTGTGCGTTCCTGGTGTAACTCGGGCAGTTGTTGTTGTAATCCTGTACCTGTCCCGCAGGTGTGATGTTCGGATGTACCGATCCTGTGCAGGTGTTGTTACACGTGGTCTGCCACTGTGAGGACGATCAGCTGTCCGTCCTGTCTCCCTGTAGCTCTGTTTTAGGCGTCTCACAGTACGGACATTGCAATTTATTGCACTGGCCACATCTGCAGTCCTCATGCCTCCTTGCAGCATGCCTAAGGCACATTCACGCAGATGAGCAGGGACCCTGGGCATCTTTTCTTTGGTGTTTTTCAGAGTCAGTAGAAAGGCCTCTTTAGTGTCCTAAGTTTTCATAACTGTGACCTTCATTGCCTACCTTCTGTAAGCTGTTAGTGTCTTAATGACCGTTCCACGGGTGCATGTTCATTAATTGTTTATGCTTCATTGAACATGCATGGGAAACAGGGTTTAAACCTTTACAATGAAGATCTATGAAGTTATTTGGATTTTTACGAATTATCTTTGAAAGACGGTCCTGATAAAGGGATGTTTATTTTTTTGCTGAGTTTATAACTCTTCTATTGTTGAGATTGAGAAAGCCTTGTCATGTGTTATTACCTTGAATCAGACTATTTGTTTCTCTGTATACATAGGGACCTAAACTGCATAAGTGGGAACTTGTGATCCATATACTCTGTCAAGAAATTCTTTTTGTTTGCTTATTTTACATCCTCTAATATTAGCCGTAACTTTCACTCTTCAATCCACGTCCCCATCCACTTGCTGCCACACAGAAATATGTGTACGAAAGATTAAATAAAAGAGAAGACTGGCAAAAATTGACATGATGTGATTTGGTGAATTCAAAGCTACCTGTTAACTACAGTAACACTGGGTAAACACATATGAAACGTCTATTTGTAGGTGCTTGGATTCTGTCAGGAGGTCCCAGCTGTCATCAACTTCAATCTTAAGTGTGCTCCGAAGTTCCTCCTCACCGTCCCAGCGCACTGTCAGGAGGTTCTCCCAAAGTTTTACCACCACTGCTTCCCCCTTACCCCCTCGAATAGTCTCACAAACACAAACAGTACGCTCCTTGCTTGGTCCTCCAGGGCGGTTTGCTACTTTGATTAGATGACAAAGTCACAGGGAAAAGACTTGACTTGGCTCAGCAGCGCTTGCTCAGTTCACTCTCTGAGGTACAGCAGTGATGTGGAGTGTTGCTCAGAAGTAGTTGTTGTTGTGTGTGAGACTGAGAGGAGCATCATGTGAAGGGTGTTGTTCAGGAGTCTGTGACAATAGGCTGTCATGACTCATGATCCCAATGGAGGACCTCTAGGAGTTTAGAACTGGAAATAAAATATGGGGTTTTCACAAACAAATAGGAACATTGATAATCAACCAAATTGGTTGTGTTTTGTCCCCACCCACTCAGCAGAGACAAAATGACAATCAAAAGAGAGGGAATGAAAAGAGTGAAAGATAACTGATGTGAAGAATAGAGCTATAGACAATTTGACTCTTCAGTGATGAGCATCATACCATGCTTAAGAAAATATATAAGTGAAGACACAAAAACAAATAACACAACACACCATGAAATGCTTTCAAATATATGAAATGCCCCATACCTGAAAAAGGTAGAACATGATTCTGTATCATCTCTTGGTATCATATAGTTGAACTCTGAAAATACAACTAAGCCTTCAGTTGAAAATTATGAAATCAACACTTTTATTTGAGGGTGCAGTGGAATTTTGATAATAGCTAAATTGATGAAAATAACATAAGTAAAGAGAAAACAAGACAATCAGCCACAAAAACTATTATTATTAGAATACAAGTTCCTTATCAAAGTATCTTGGAGTATAATGGAGCAGTTGTGTTCCACTCATAACTAGTTGGTGAGACACTGAGACTTCATGCCGAGTGTGTCTGAGCATCTGAGTTTCCACTCTCTTTCAGTAGGATGAAATGTTCCCTAAAGGAATATGTGGTCTACTGGGGACTGGATCATGACATTCCGCCTCACCCGGAGCCCCCGAGCCCTCTAGCCTGTCTGTCTGTTTGTCTGTCTAGGAGGGCTTCACTCTTCAGACACATCGGCCAAAAACAGTTCAGTTGTTTTTGGCAGTCTGAATGCATAGTTTAGTTCACTTCTTTCTCTGGTTTCAGATTTTTTTGTCTGTGTTTGACAACAAATCAACTACGAGTCTCTTAAAAAGTTTTAATGCTCGCAAAAATAATTACCACTGAAGGCTTTTTTAGTCGAACCCAGAATGCCCTAACAAATGGTGAAAACAGCAATGTGTTGTGCACCCACAGTAGATCAATTGCAGTCATTAGAACAGGGCAGAGTGTGCACACATTCACACACGCACTCGTACACACACATGCATCCATGCACACTCCCGAGTGGCGGGAGTGCTAGAGGCATCACTACAGCCGCTGGTTCGATTTCAGGCTGTATCACAACCGCCCGTGATTGGGAGTCCCATAGGACGGCGCACAATTGGCCCAGCGTCATCTGGGTTAGGGTTTGGCCGGGGTAGGATGTAATTGTAAATAATAATTTGTCCATCACTGACTTGCCTAGTTAAATAAAGGTTAAATAAATAAAAAATACACACACACAAACACACACACACTTCACTTGCCTCATTAAAACCTATCTACTAGAACTCTGAGATGTGAATGTCTCTCTTGAGGAGGGGCTATGTATTCATCTCCAGAAAGGCAAGAATATTACACTTTTTTCTTTGCTTATAATTACAGTGCTAGCTGGGATGCATGACCCTGAGAATAAGGCTATGCTCCTGGGAGAGTGAAGCAGAAGCATCGTGCAGCCTCTGTCTGGACCTCCATTGCAGTGCCTCCCCACTCTGATGCGATGCCACCCACACTAGGCATGAGAAGGGTCGAGCCAGCGCCCCCATCACTGGAGGAACCCTCTCCCGGGACCTTACACCATGCTCCAACAAGCCAAACTCCTGAGGCTGAGGGAAGAATATTGTGGGGAGTGACTGAAAACATTGGCCTCTCTGAGCACTGAGGCATGCTCACACAGCAAGCTGATTAAAAAAAACTAACAAAAACATATCACAAGCTTGGATTCAGAGTTGCTTGGTTGGCAAGTCAGTAGTCTTCTGCTCTACAGAATCACAGTAATCTAAAATCATTAAGCAAGTAAACATCAGCGTAAAACACACACACACAAAATAAATCTATTCAGCAAAAATGTAATTAAAAGGTCAAATACTTATTTCCACCAGATTCACAGATTTAAAACATTTGTAAGAGATTCTTATCATTAACACTGGGCTACTCACAGAGGTTACTCACAGGTCCCTCATACGGCACCTGTCATCGTTGTCCTTGCAACTGAAAGGTGTCACAAACTAGACCCGAAACGGAAACAGAAATGCATGGTCCTCGTCAACACAGTGACCTTCCAGTTGGATATCCATCTATGACTTCCATGTTTCCCAGCCAAGGAGCCCTGCAGAGCAAGTCCCAAAACGGGTCATTAGCACGGTGGTGTCACCAGAAAGCCCATCACGGGCCAGAGAGGGAGTGAGAGGGGGACTCCTGGCACCGCAGTGGCTGCTGTGCGGGTTGACATTCAGGGCTGGCTGATCTATGGGGCTGGGGAGACTGTGCCCTTGCTCTGGGTCTTCACCACAAGAAGGTCCTGGCAGCTTTCCCCCCATTTACTCCATCATAAAGCTGGGACACTGGATGTTACACTCATGTCTACCTTAGTAACTATATCATGACCCAGAATATAGGGCTCTGTTAGGAGCTTCTGTCACAGGATTCTACACTGTACTCCCACATACTATATCATGACTTAGGCTATAGGCGTTATAGGGGGCTGAGCTGCACCCCACTTTCTATGTAATGACCAGACTGCAAGATACTACTGTTCATAGGCCACCCTCACTATTAAAGCATTATATACTGTAAGCTACACAATGCATGTCTGAGGGCAGCGAATGTACTTCCTCGGGACAACCTATGAAAGAAATTCATGGTGTGATGATTTTCATGAAGACGTATTATTGGCGTGCTGTACACCATTAATCCGCGATGGGATAGTTTCATAGTGTGATCAAGAATCATGGGGGGGGGGTTTATGTCCTTCGAAATAGCTTTGACCTCTAAAACCCATCTCCTGTTAAATGGTGACCACTGAGAACATGCCAAGAAACAGAATACCTAGAGGAATTACCTGGAGCCAAGATTAAACATTCTACTCTTATTGCTGTATGGGCACTTTTATCTTCTTCTTGGCAATAACCCACAAGATGAGAAAAAGAGAAGATAAAGAGTCCTCCGAAATTATTTCCCATCCAAATGAGAGTGATTCATTTTTTGTTCTCTCTCATTACGACTCATTCTCATTACGACTCATTCTCATTACGACTCATTCTCATTACGACTCATTCTCATTACGACTCATTCTCATTACGACTCATTCTCATTACGACTCATTCTCATTAGGGGTCTGACCGTCTCTACAAGTTTAAATCCGGCCTCTGTACCTTCCTTCTACATGCTGCTTCAACTAACTAGGCTACAATACGCAGTGATGCATCAGAACAGAACACTCATCTCACGGAACATTCTACACTATCACTGCGACTCCTCTCAGAGCAGCTATATATGTGTCTGACCACCCACAGGTTCGCCAGAGCTATCCCACCTCATTTAGTTCCTTTGTTATCAAATAGTTCCTTTGTTAGCAGATGTCATATATCCATGTACTGTGATTAGTTACAACGCCCTGAATATTAATAATATTACTTGGTACAAGCAGGACAAAATGTGCACAAGCCGCATAACAGCTATATTAAACCACTGGTTAGGTAGGAGTCACTGAGGTTTAATACGTACATTGTTCTCAAGTAACTTTGGTCATGAACAGAAGAAACCTCTAACTAAAGAGTAGAATGAGTTGGAGATGAAGAAAATCTGTCTTTTAAGACCTACATCTCCCCTTGATTAAAAGGCAGCCGCATTGTAGTTGACTGACTGGGGTGGTGTGGCGTGCTGTGGCTCTATAGAGGCATGTGGATAAGAAGGGCTCAGAAGGATTAGGAGGAAACCTCGCTACTTCCAGACCATGTGCACATTTTTCATCCCCTTCCACCCCCTTACCCCCCTCACTCCCCCCCTGAGTGTCTCCCCCACTTCCTTGACAGCGGCACAAGCCCAAAGAGTCCCTCTCTGGACTTCGGGTGGCACAGGGGAGGTTAGGGTAAGTTGTTAATTACAGGAAAAGGTGAACACACACAGGGGTCTCAGAGTCTGTATTGGTGACGGTCCCTTGGTGGAGCAGCTGCTGGCTTTCCTCTCCCTCAGCACCATCTATAAGGGGACCGGGGGATGGGAGCCAGGTGAACTGGGAGTGGGGGACAATTGGAATACGGGACTGGGCCATGGAGGGAGGGTGGTGGCTGGGTTGACCCTGTACTAAGGAGCATCCATGGGGTGGGCAATGTAGCTAGCTAGAAAGTGATTATTCTCACCTGTCCAGTGTGAGACGGCATGCCTGGGTCTTGGTTGGGAGCTGATTAGTGTGTCCCAGAGAAGCCCTCCTCACCACCCCTCCCCACATCCCACCTAACACCCCGACTATCATCCCCATCACACACACACTTCCATGGCTGCCGGCTGACAGTGGGATAGAGGCCTATTTATGAGGAGATTTCAGAGAGTGAAGGAGAGAGAGAGATAAAAAGAGGGGAATTAAGGTGGTCATTTTTATAAAAAGTTAATTAAACACCAATGAGAGCGGTTGAGGTGCACGTCGGAAGAGAATTGGGTGTCCATACTGATCTTCTACAGTTTGTATCTTCTACAACTGCTCCATGTATGGAGCAGCACTGTCTGTATGAGCATCATTAAATGATGATAAATTATCTCTCCATGTTGCCCAAATATATAACATTGTTTTCATATGGGTGAATTTTCTGTTGGGAAATAGATGGCCTAGTTTAGTTCAGCGTGAGTATCAATAGGGAATAAATGATGAATGGTTAAGACTATGTAGCAAGTTTTTAAAACATTACCTAAAGTTAAGGAAGCGCACCTCATGTAATTAAACTAAATATTATTATGCATATTCCTGAATGTGATGACAACTAATTTCACAAAACATTGTGTAACAGGCTGAAACTGTTTCAGTTTTGAACACAGCATCTGTCATTTTCAGCTGTTGGCTAGTTTAAAGGAGCTAATCTGAGTGCTTCTGATGCTCTACAACAACAGTATCCAGGTTGTGAACATTGGTTATATATTTACCTATCTTGGTCATTGAATTAATTGGTGGATGGAAATCTAGCCCAATTACTTATTTTGTCAGGATTGCGACAATTATCTCCTTGATTCCATCATGCCTGCAGTCCTTGAGTGGATGCCTAATGCTGCTACCGCTCACTTCCGTCCTCCCTGCGCCTTCTCATGACAATGGGATCTGTGGAACAAACAGAAACAGACATTTTTATAATCAAGATAAGTAACTCCAAAGATTATGAATATACTGACAAGATACGTCTATCCGCCATAACAATGGGGGTCATTGTCCACAAAGCGGCACGGCGGGCTGTTTAGCTCCCACCAAACCTTTATTTGGATTGGTAGACACATATCATTATTGTAATCCTTTTTTGAATATTCTATTCAATAAAATAAACCTCACGTAGCAAATAAGCCATATATTTTTTGTTGACCAAATTCAACACTCGTTCATTAATAACCTCCATACAAAAACTCCTTGCTTGGTGGGTGAAACAATGAAGAAACGCCACCTGCTGGAGGGAGACAGATTTTCAGCCGAGCTGGGCCTCTTTCTCTTCCTCTCTGGTAACTGATCCCACCCTTGATTGCAATTGCCAACACTTGAGACTGGCAAAGGCTGCATTCAAATCCTGCAACAGTTCCACCCTGTGACACATCATACATTTCAAAGAATGTATATTCAGATCGATAGTGTTACAAAACCAATAACTAGCCTACTGATTTTGTTGCACTAGTTATGTCTAGGCGTCTAAGGCCTAGCTACATGGTCAGTAAGCTGATTTGATCTGTGTATAAATGTGAGAAGTAAGCGTATGTGCCCAGGTGTTGAATGTATGTGACCAGGTGTTGAATGTATGTGACCAGGTGTTGAATGTATGTGCCCAGGTGTTGAATGTATGTGCTCAGGTGTTGAATGTATGTGCCCAGGTGTTGAATGTATGTGCCCAGGTGTTGAATGTATGTGCCCAGGTGTTGAATGTATGTGCCCAGGTGTTGAATGTATGTGCTCAGGTGTTGAATGTACGTGCCCAGGTGTTGAATGTATGTGCCCAGGTGTTGAATGTATGTGCCCAGGTGTTGAATGTATGTGCCCAGGTGTTGAATGTATGTGCCCAGGTGTTGAATGTATGTGCCCAGGTGTTGAATGTATGTGCCCAGGTGTTGAATGTATGTGCCCAGGTGTTGAATGTATGTGCCCAGGTGTTGAATGTATGTGACCAGGTGTTGAATGTATGTGCCCAGGTGTTGAATGTATGTGCCCAGGTGTTGAATGTATGTGACCAGGTGTTGAATGTATGTGCCCAGGTGTTGAATGCCACAGTACCTTACCTTAAGTCCAGGGCCAGCTCAGTCATGTCTCCCATGGTCGGCCAGTCCAAGCATATTATTCATATCTTAATGGTGACTAAAAAAACATGTCCAAAAACCCAACTACAAAAAGACACACACAACTAAAGAGGTTAACTAACACAAGAAACTAACAAAGACCGGCTGAGAGGCTTTTGGCTTCCTATCTCTCTAGGACTCACAATCAATCCTGATGTCTTGCCCCTGTCGGCTTTATCAAGGCTTGGCTCAGCATCTAGACCCGGTTGCTTCTGCCTCCCGGGCGATGGAGTGTGGAAGTGTAGCGTAGTGTGTAATTATGCTCCTGACATTAGCATAACTACCGTATTCCATAACAATAGGCTTAATACTATTACAAATTCATGGTAACCCTGTATATTTCCTCCACATAGTTTGCTTTTTTTTTATACCAAACTGCACTCAGTTTCCCTATAAATATAATTCAACAGACTATAATGCAAGATTCTGATTACAATAACAAAGCATTACATATACGAGATTGACAGCCATCTATCTAAAACCAAGCATCATAACATGTTGATTAATCTCAATTAATTTAAATAAACAGTTTAATGCATTTAAAGGCAAACAGGAGGGAGTGAAACAGTTCTCCTCCCTTTTCCCCAAACAAGCCCAAGGTAATTACACATCCATCCAGAGAGAGAAGCATCGTTCCCACCGGAGCGCTGTTTGGTTTATAGATCTGCTCTGAGGTTTGACTCGCCAGGGACACACTCAGAGTTTGAGTCTCAAGGTTTTATATTTTTAACAAGGCTTTAATTACCTAGGCAACACACAGTACCTGATTATGCCCTATATTACGCCTACTATGCAATATTGGTGCTGGGAAACGTTGTATAGGAGATCGTATGTGGTGTTAGAGGCATACAAAACAATGATGGGCAGGTTGGCATGCTGAATAGTTTCCGTAGGTACGATCTTTAATACAAGGTAAGTTAGCTGTAAGGAGATCGATTTCTATCAAACCAGCTGTCAATGACAGTTTCAGTGTGAACATACGGTTCAACAATACTATTCAGAACACAATGACTCCAGTAATGTATCAAGTAGAAAGGAAGGAAGTCTCCCAGACTCTGGAGAGAAGTGCAGAGGGGAGCTTCTTTCAAAAGCTAGAGTGCAAGAGGTCCCATGTCATATGCCCTCCTTATAATAACTAGTGCATTTCTCTCCTCAAACTCTGACTGGTGTGGGGAGGGGGGTATTCTTCAGAGGAGACTGAAGAGAAGATGCAGTGTGTGGATAGAAAAGTCAGTTACACAGTCCCATCTCTCCTGTCAGAGGGCTGACACGGGGCATCCAGGGACCTAGGGGCCTTTGGTGCTGGGAGTCTGGACAGTGACCTAGATTCCCCCTTCCTTCCTCCATATCCCACCTACTATAACTCCTAACCACCATGCACCAAGCTGCAGCCTCATCTCATCTGTTCTCTACTGTCATCTCCCTCCATCCCTCTCTTGGAAGGCGGAGCCTTAGTATCCAGTACCCCACATTTCTTTCTTTCTTTCCTTCATTCTTTAATTCTTTCAGTATTCCTGTATTCCTGTATTCCTTTCTTTCTTTCTTTCTTTCTTTCTTTCTTTCTTTCTTTCTTTCTTTCTTTCTTTCTTTCTTTCTTTCTTTCTTTCTTTCTTTGTTTCTTTCTTTTTTCTTAACGGTTAGTTAGCACTTAACCCAAGGCCACTAATAGAAATACAAAGGAGGGTACCATTTTTTATGTAACAAATGATGTGTATTCACAAAGAAATCCGCTGGCATAAAGAACCAAACCAAAATTCCCCAAAATGTATAGACTCTCTGAAACACACATGAAAATGCAAAATCAAGTCTATATTAGTTAGCAACAATGTCTTCATCCTCCAATTAAAGTACATGTTCAATTCAGTCACAAAATCCAGAAAGAAAATAGAGTAAGACATCTAAAATAAGGTTTGACTTTACCAGTTCAGTTGTTGCTATTTCTCCTTTGGATTATTTCACTGAGGAAAATAACCATTACAGGCCTTGGAAATAGCCTTCCACACATTGGTTTTTCAATGCTTTTAGTCTACAAAAGGAACCTTCTTCAGGTGAACAATACAATATCCCTAATGATTCTTTGAGGAAGATCTCACTTGTAGCCTTTTGAGTGAGAAAACTACAAACAGTTTCCTAGTTCCAAAACATTTGGTCAAGATGGCTTCACCCTTAATGACACACACACCTCCTATTTCACACAAACCAGGAGTGGTCCGGGTGGAGCCCACAGCCCATACCCATGCAACCTTGTGGGCTACAATTTATATATTTCCGTCTGTCTGTCTGTCTGTCTGTCTGTCTGTCTGTCTGTCTGTCTGTTTGTCTGTCTGTCTGTCTGTCTGTCTGTCTTTCTTTCTTTCTTTCTTTCTTTCTGTCTTTTCACATCAACGTCAATAATAAAGCTCAGCGTAGGCCACGTCTTGAGAGAATCACTGTATCTGGATGATTTATATGCACCTTGTTAAAGCTCAAATAACATTCAAAGGAGCACAGCGACAAGACTATGTAATATGTGTTATTTATTTAAAGTTCGTAATGACACCGTGCAACCTGCCAAACACCTCACACCACATCATACATTGTGTATGATGCTACAGACATCATATCGTTCTCTCTGGCAGGTGTAAATGGATCTGGTTCCTGTTGTCTTGTTCAACACCCGTTTTATTTTGATGTGTTGGCAAGCCCTTCGCCAGGCCAGTAACTCCTCACACCTCCACTATTCTTTCATGCTGCCTGCCTTTTTTCTTCCTCATTCTTGGAAGAATCCCACAGGGATCCATAGTGTGCCTCTTAATTTCCCTCGGGGCCATGCAGGAAACATACACCAGTGATTTTCCAAGGATGAAACGGAGGAAAAACATTAGGACAGAGGGGAAAATACTCATGTCATCTACCTAGCTACTGCTGGTTGGCCACAGACTCACTTAAGTGTCTTCTCTCTTCACTTCCAGTTGAGTCCATATTTATTTTTTATTTTGTTTGTCTTTTATTGCTTTGGTGTTGTTTGGTTTCTTGAGGCTGAGGGCGGTGAAGTGATTTGGAACAGTTTTGCATTGAACAACATGCAGCCAGCGTGGCGGTGTAGTCAGGGAGGCTCTCATGGTAGACGCCGTTCCCAGGTAGGTTTGGTTTGTACACCCGTCACACACACTTCTGAGGGGTGACGTGCATGGCTGCTCCACTGAGGGAGAGCCTCTGCCATGTTTACTGTCATGTTCCTAGGTATGCTACGTGGCTTCAAACACATCAAACACATCTACAGGAATACTGATATTGAGAACGACACAGGGGAATCACACAAAAACACACAAAACACACAGCTACAAACATGCACACACACACACACACACACACACATTCACACACACCCACACACACTGGCACACATGCCCATGCTCTGAGCTTTGTTATCAATTGTTTTTATGGATGGTTAATCAATTATTTCAAATACACAGCTGGGTCGTAACACTTGTTTACAGCAAGTGGCAAATAAAACGTTGTATATTGTATTTTACACTGTAATAACAGTGCTCTTACAAATGTGATATTGGATTGTTTGCTGATTGACATTCTGTTTGGACTGGATTTGTAAAACAGTACTAAGTGAATATATGGGTTAATGCTGCAAATAAAGAATGACACCATAAACCATGACTCCAACACTCCTGGTTGGGAAGAATACACTAGTAAAAATACATAGTGAATCATGTCCTACTCATGCCAGCTGTTCAGGGTTGTCAAAGGATTAATGTGTAATTTAATCTGTATCATTGTTTCCATAGTAACATGACCGACACTAGTAATCAGAGAGATGGTTTATCACGACTCAGGATATGACCCAGATGCAGACACAGGAGGCGGATAGTACATTTCTCATAATATTTATTATACAATGGGACAGGCCAGGGCAGGTCGAGGGCAGGCAGAATGGTCAGAACCAGGAAGACTAGAAAACAGCAACTAGAAAGACTCGAAGACGGGAAAACACACTGGTAAGACTTGATGGGACTTGACGAACTGGCAACAGACAAACAGAAAACACTAGTATAAATACACAGGGGATAATTGGGACAAATGGGAGATACTTGGTGGGGGTGGAGACAAGCACAAGACAGGTGAAACAGATCAGGGCGTGACATGGTTATGAGGCCAAGTGATGTATGTATCAGGCCTGTGAAAACTGATTAGAAAGAAGAGAGATGGAATAGGTTGCTAGTATCACAGCTAGTTGGCTACAGTAGACCACAGTTTCAGGGATGTCCTGAGAAATCTAAATAATGTGTGGCACTGTCCACCAAAGTAAATCTCATTATTTTTCCTTTCGCAATTGATTAGATTCCTCCTGTTTTGACATCAGAGACACTCTCTTGTGGTAAGACGAACCCTCTTCTGTTCTGATACAGACACTTGTCTTCCAGGATTAAAATCCAAACGGTCAGTTTATTGATTTATCTCAAATGGTCATTGTGGATTTCACTTAGTGATATCCTCACTTGCTGTGTTGTGTTCTTGTGTTATGCTGCAGGTCGGTTTTGTTTGCTGGAGCCTTTGGGCACATGGAGGCAGAGCAGCCTGGAGCCCCTGCTTGCCTGGAGCTCCCCATGCCTGGCTCCGGGGGAGGTTGGGCTGGATTAGACAACTGACAGCTGGGCCACATCTCTGGAGACGCCGGGTGGAGAGGCCCCATGTCTTTCTGCCGCTGAACCAAGTGTCAATTTGGGCATGAAGGAAAGAGCGGGGAGCAGGCAAAGAAAGGAATGGAGGGAGTGAGCGAGCGAGCGTGCGAGCGAGCGAACAGGGGCCCCTGGTTGTCCTCTGTGGATCGACAACAGTGTTGCATGGGCCGTGCACACCGTTAGGCATCGAGAAACACGCTGTTTATTTAGGAGGAGCCTCCGACATGGGAGCACTAACGCACACACACAGACGGACACACTCACGCTTGCGCACACAAACACACAAGGATGGACACTGACAGAGACAAAGCACAGGGATGAGCTCTGGTCTCTTCTAGTAAAAGTATTGTTGTTAGTGTGAGGAGAGGAGAACGTCTGAGTTGCAATGTTGACAGCATGCATTTACATGACCTTGTTGTAAGTAACACACTCACATATTTTGTAACCAACAGCTTAAATAATGCCTGGAACTATTCTTGGAGAAAACCACAGCTTTTCGATAATGAAGAAATGGCCTGGAAATTTACCCACCTCAGGTGGTATCCTATACAATTAAGTGCAATCAAGGTTACAGATTACTTTAAATTAAACAGTTTCTTGTTTTTAATCAAGAAAATAATTCACTGAGGGGAATCAATTCAACTTTACTAAGTGGATGCAATGTTATGTTACCTCATTTGACTTTTAACTTCTATACATTGTAGTTGCTTTGGAGATATTTGGCGAGATACTACATATAGTTACACATATTATTAAAGGCATATAGAAATAACACAATTAGAGATTAGCATGATAATAACGATCTCTACATGAATATTTCCACTAAATAGTCTACACTAATCCTATGAGGCTAACATGGATTTCCTGCTCTGAAACGTTGACATCGCTGTGATATGGGATAGACACTTTATTACCCCATGATGGTCTAATGCAATTTTATTTGAATAAATGAGGGTGGGTGTGGGTGTTGGGGCTTGGGGTGTGGGTGGGGGGCAGTATGCAAATGTATCCCCTCATTAGACTGAACCACCAGACAACATTATCTGCTGCTGCTGTTGGGAGGATTGTTTGTGTGCATTAATGATGAGAAACCATGTCCGCTAACTAATGACATCCTAATGATCAAGAACTCAGAGACCCTTCTTTATGATGAAGGTGTGACACTTATGTATTCTATATGATGGAAGCTGTTAAACGTATATATCAATAAAATCAGGGTTTACAGTGCATTCGGAAACTATTCAGACCCCTTGACTTTTTCCACATTTTGTTACATTACAGCCTTATTCTAAAATGTATTAGATAGTTGTCTTTCCTCATAAATCTACACACAATACCCTATAATGACAAAGCAGAAACAGGTTTTTATCATTTTTTGCAAGCGTGTCACACCTGTATTTGGAGAGTTTCTCCCATTCTTCTTTCCAGATCCTATCAAGCTCTGTCAGGTTGGATGGGGAGTGTCGTTGAAAAGCTATTTTCAGGTCTCTCCAGAGATGTTCGATTGGGTACCAGTCCTGGCTCTGGCTGGGTCACTCATCGACATTCAGAGACTTGTCCCGAAGCCACTCCTGCATGGTATTGGCTGTGTGCTTAGTGTTGTTGTCCTGTTGGGAGGTGAACCTTCGCCCCAGTCTGAGGTCCTGAGCGCTCTGGACCAGGTTTTCATCAAGGATCCCTCTGTACTTTGCTCCGTTCATCTTTCCCTCGATCCTGACTAGTCTCCCAGTCCCTGCTGCTGATAAACATCCGCACAGCATGATGCTGCCACCACCATGCTTCACTGTAGGCATGGTGTAGCGTTGGACTAGTAACCGGAAGGTTGCAAGTTCCATGTTGCAAGTTCCAAATTGCTGTCTTATTCAATTTTGTGTTATGTTAGATTTTGTTAGGTTTTGAATTTAAGTTTAGCAGTTTCGAAAAGAGTATGTAAACGTGCAAATTGGCCTGTAGGTACATAAAGTTCTGGTGGTGGTTGTGTCTGAAATTTGAAAGATGTAGTCATTAAATGCATTTTGTGCCAAAGCAATGAAAAATGATCCACAGTTTAGCCCACATAGACTGCTGTTGTGCTCACTGTGTGAAGAGTTTCGAAAAAGTGACCTAAGTATTGAGAAATGGGTCCTAGCGATTGTTAAAAAAAAACTGTAAAGCTGATCTACCCTCCCCAAAAAAGAACACAAAATTGAATAAGACAGCAACTTGCTACATACAGTAATACCGTATTGAAATATATTCCAAATCTAAAAAATTAAATACTATCAAAACAATTAGACCAACCACAGCTGATTCCCATTGTAACTGAACACCTACCCAGGTGTTAGACTTTCAATTTCATTACTATCTACTGTATACAAAAGGGGACATCTTAGGAATAATGATGTAATGTAATGTAAACATGGACACAGCCAGAGATAGAGAAGTGGCTGACAGAGGAAGAAGAGTGGCTGGGAGAGGGAGAGGAGTACGTATGCATGGTGGAAGAAGGCTGAGAGGAAGATCAAGAGCTGTAGTCTCAGATGAGATTAGGGCCACTAAAATTGATCATGTAATAAATCATGGTCTATCAATGAAAGAGGCTGGTCTGAGAGTGCAGCAAAATCTGGAACGCTCAACAGTGGCATATATTATGAGAAATATCCGGCAAAACAATAGGTAAGATGTGCATTCTGCAAGGGCATCTGACTGAACTGCTCATTACAGAAGTAAATTGAGCAAAGCCTCCAAACCCACTTATGTGTAATTGTTTTTGTATTTCTGCTTAGGACCCAGCGGTTACCTCCCACAGGCGGGAGAGGTAGGATTTTCACTGCTGTGCAGGAAACTGCAATCATTGATATGGTCATCAGAAACAATGGCATAAAACTCACAGAGATTTGGGACAGAGTGACGGTGTCACGACTTCCACCGAAGGTGGCTCCTCTCCCTGTTCGGGCTGCGCTCGGCGGTCGTTGTCGCTGGTCTACTAGCTGCCACCGATCCCTTTTCTTTTTATTTGGTTTTGTCTGTCTTGTGTTCACCTGTGTCTAGTTTAGGCTAATCAGTGGGGTATTTAATCTCGCCCTACTCGCTAGGTTTTGTGCGGGATTGTTTGTGTTACTGTCATTGCTTTGGGTTGGGTTGAGTTTTTTCTGTTAAAAAGGTGTATTTCACGGGACTGTTTTCCCGCACGTTAGTTTAGTCAGAGTGTGTTCATGGAGGAGCGTGTCCTCCAGCATACCGTCGTTTTACACCGTCTGGTGACGGCTATGGATCAAGTGATGGCGAGAATGGAGAGATGGGAGAGGAGCGGCCTCCCTACCCCGTCTTCAGCCACTCTCCAGGCTGCACCACCACCTTCTCCGGCGGCGTCCAGCCCCAGCGGGATTCAGCTTGCGCTCCCGAGGGAGTACGATGGGATGGATGCCGGGTGCAAGGGGTTCCTGCTCCAGCTGGAGCTTTACCTGGCGACCTTTCACTAGACTCCCTCGGATGGGGAGAGTGTCAACATCCTCGTCTCCTGCCTTTCGGGCAAAGCCCTGGAGTGGGCCAACGCGGTCTGGGAGGGTCCAGACTCAGCGAGGGACCATTACCCAGAGATCACCCACCGCTTCTGGGCTGTGTTTGACCACCCACCGGAGGGCAGAGCGGCGGGTGAACGTCTGTTTCATCTGAGGCAGGAGATGAGGAGCGCACAGGATTTCGCGCTGGAGTTCCGGACCCTGGCTGCCAGAGCGGGGTGGAATGACAGGGCCCTGATGGACCACTATAGGTGCAGCCTGTCGGAGGACGTCCGCAGGGAGCTAGCTTGTTGAGACACCACCCTCACTCTGAACCAACTGATAGACATGTCCATCAGGCTGGCGTATTAGTCTCTTCCTCATTGATTCTCCTGCGTTTCCAGTGGTGCTGGGGATTCCCTGGTTGGCTTATCACAATCCCAAAAATTCATGGAAACAGGGGGCTCTTAAGGAGTGGTCAGAGGAGTGCTCAGGTAGGTGTGTGGGAGTTTCCATCGGTGCGACGACAGTGGAGAGTCTGGACCAAGTCTCCACCGTGCGCACTCCCCCCGAATATGCCGATTTGGCTATGCTTTCTGTAAAAAGAGGACGACCCAATTACCACCTTACCCCTTCACGAGGGGATTGTGCGATAAACCTCCAGGTAAACGGCGCACTTCCCAGGAGTCACGTGTATGCCCTATCACAGGAGGAGACGGTTACCTCACTGCTGAAGTGTTGGCTGGCGCGTTTGCGGTGGTTGGCGGAGGCGGACAGAGCTTTTGGTCACCTGAAGGCTTTGTTTACCGATGCTCCCATATTGGCGCATCCGGTCCCCTCTTTGGCATTCATAGTGGAGGTGGACGTGTCCGAGGCTGGTGTTGGAGCCGTGCTATCACAGCGCTCGGGTACTCCCCTGAAGCTTCGCCCCTGCGCTTTCTTTTCGAGGAAGCTCAGTTCAGCGGAGCAAAACTATGATGTGGGGGACCGGGAGTTGCTGGCTGTGGTTAAAGCTCTGAAGATGTGGAGACATTGGCTTGAGGGGACGCAACATTCTTTTCTCATCTTTTCTCACCACAGTGTCCAGCTGGTCGGAGGTACGTCCCACCTGGTGTTCGTGATAGATTGATCAGGTGGGCCCACACGCTACCCTCCTCTGGTCATCTGGGGATTGATAGGACAGTGCGGGGTCTTAGGGGGAAGTACTGGTGCCCACCTTGGCCAAGGACGTGAGGGTTTATGTCTCCTCCTGTTCGGTGTGCGCCCAGTGTAAGGCTCCTAGACACCTGCCTAGAGGGAAGTTACAGCCCCTCCCCGTTCCACAGCGGCCTTGGTCAAACCTGTCGGTGGACTTCCTCACCGATCTTCCTCTGTCACAGAGTAACACTACGATCCTGGTCGTTGTGGATCGGTTTTCTAAGTCCTGCCATCTCCTCCCTTTGCCCGGTCTCCCTACGGCCCTACAGATTGCGGAGGCCCTGTTTACACACGTCTCCCGGAACTACGGGGTGCCAGAGGACATAGTTTCTGATCGGGGTCCCCAGTTCACGTCCCGGGTTTGGAGGGCGTTCATGGAGCTTCTGGGGGTCTCGATCAGCCTGACCTCGGGTTTTTACCCCGAGAGTAATGGGCAGGTGGAGAGAGTTAACCAGGATGTGGGTAGGTTTCTGCGGTCGTATTGCCAGGACCGGCCAGGAGAGTGGGCGAGGTTCGTCCCATGGGCCGAGATGGCCCAAAATTCACTCCGCCACTCCTCCACGAACCTGTTGCCGTTTAAGTGTGTGTTGGGCTATCAGCCGGTCCTGGTACAGTGGCATCAGAGCCAGACCGAGGCTCCTGCGGTGGAGGAATGGCTGCAGCGCTCAAAGGAGACCTGGAGAGCCATCCAGGAAGCCCTGAAACGGGCCGGTGGGCGGCAGAAGGAGAGTGCTGACTGCCACCGCAGTGAGGCCCCCGTGTTCGCACCGGGGGACCGGGTCTGGCTCTCGACCCGAAACCTGCCCCCCCGCCTGCCCTGCCAGAAGCTGGGCCTGCGGTTTGTGGGGCCATTTAAAGTCCTGAGGAGAATAAACAAGGTGTGTTATAGGTTACAGCTCCCCTTTACTATTGTATTTACCCCTCATTTCATGTGTTTCTCTTCAAGCCGGTGGTAGCTGGTCCACTGCAGGATGTTGAGGTGCGAGAGGTCCCTCCACCCCCCCTGGACACCAAGGGGGCCCGTGGGGGACATCTTGGACCCATCTCTGTTGTGTGAGTTCCACAGCCTCCACAGCCTCCATCCGACAGTAACACAGTCTCCATCCGGATCGCCGGATCGCCGGGTTGCTTTTTGTTTTTTCTGTTAAAAAGGTGTATTTCACGGGACTGTTTTCCCGCACGTTAGTTTAGTCAGAGGAGTGTGTTCCTCCGTTTTCGACTGGACTGCGTTCCTGTTTCTTAGGTCCTGCACCTGTTCTGTTGATGGTCTTGTAATAAAACACACTTCTTGGAATTCTTGCTCTCCTGCACCTGACTTCACACCCACCTCTCCTAGGGAGAATCTGACAGATGGCAGACAACATTACATTTGGAAATATTCCCAATGTAAGCATAACAACTATTTATAGAGTCCTGAAACAACATCAAGTCAGGATGAAGCAGTTGTACACTGTCCCATTTGAGAGGAACTCTGAACGAGTCAAGCAACTCAGGATCCAATATGTCCAGGTAAGATGACAATAAAATACAGAACTGGTTTTGAACAAAACCAAACAGGGCAGAGGCACACAATGGCATGTTTTTAGGTATAACGTAAACTACCGTAATAGCCTAACTCTTATGTTGCTTTGTGGATTTATTTTAGAGAGTCATGGACATTGAATCCAGGCAAACACCCCACATATTCATCTTTGCGGGTGATGCTGGTTTCAACTTGGCCAAAAAACGGAGGCGAGGAAGGAATGTAATTGGGAAAAAAGCCACAGTGGATGGCCCGGGCCAGAGGGGTGCCAACAACACAATGTGTGCAGCAATATCCTCTGATGGATTGCTGTTACACAAACCACTAATTGGGCCGTACAACATTGAGCGCCTCATTTCATTCCTGGGTGACCTCTATGGAAGGGTTGTGCCAGGTGAGGAAAGGGTTGCAGTGAGGCAAAATCGGCCAACGTTTGTGATTGTATGGGACAATGTGGAATTTCCCCACTCCCGTGCAGTCACAAAGTGGCTTGCAGCCCATCCCAGGATGGTGTCACTTTTCTTCCCACCTTACTCTCCGTTCCTCAACCCCATAGATTATTTATTTTCCTCATGGAGGTGGAAGGTTTATGACCACCATCCATATGATCAAATGTCCCTCCTGAACGCAATGAATGCTGGGTGCCTGGACATATCTGCAGAAAATTGCCAGGGATGGACCAGGCATGCCTCCCATGTATTGCCCAAGATGACATAAGATGTGACGAGGATGAGAACTTGTGGCCAAATGCAGAAGACAGGGTTGACTAGAATTGCTACTGTATCTGTATCGGTAGATGGTGTATATACAAATTATTGTATTTTGGAATCACTCAATGCCAAAAAATGACAAAACATATTGAAGCATATTGCATCATGTCTGATTCATTCCTGTAACATATACTGCAGTGAATTCTAAACAGTAGAGAGGTGTCATTCTTGTTTTGTGAAGACATTTTACAAAAGTAAACATTGTGTAATGATACCTGTTGATAGTGTTTTTTAGGTCATTGTTTCATGGGTGACAAAGTGTGCTTGTTGGGTGACAACCTTTGCTAGTGTTAAGGAAGAATGAGTTCATTTGAGACATATATGAAGTGTTTTGGTAGTTTTAGTGCATTTTGGATGTGAAATTAACTGCTGTGCCAAGCTGAAAGTTGGTTAGGAGAACTGTGTGAAGAGTTTGTAAAAAGTGACCTAAGTATTGAGAAATGGGTTCTAGCGATTGTAAAAAAAAAATGGTAATATTGCAGAAAGACTGCGGCTTCCATCAATGTAATTGTCTGCATCATTTCCAATTCCCGATAAATTATATTTGTTTTTGTAAATATATACAGTACAAATCAAAAGTTTGGACACACCTACTCATTCAAGGGGTTTTCTTTATTTTTTACTATTTTCTACATTGTAGAATAATAGTGAAGACATCAAAACTATGAAATAACACATATGGAATCATGTAGTAAACAAAAAAGTGTTATTTTAGATTTTAGATTCTGCAAAAATATTTTTTTTTCAAAACAAATGTATTTATATAGCCCTTCGTACATCAGCTGATATCTCAAAGTGCTGTACAGAAACTCAGCCTAAAACCCCAAACAGCAAGCAATGCAGGTGTAGAAGCACGGTGGCTAGGAAAAACTCCCTAGAAAGGCCAAAACCTAGGAAGAAACCTAGAGAGGAACCAGGCTATGTGGGGTGGCCAGTCCTCTTCTGGCTGTGCCAGGTGGAGATTATAACAGAACATGGCCAAGATGTTCAAATGTTCATAAATGACCAGCATGGTCAAATAATAACAATCACAGGCAGAACAGTTGAAACTGGAGCAGCAGCACGGCCAGGTGGACTGGGGACAGCAAGGAGTCATCATGTCAGGTAGTCCTGAGGCATGGTCCTAGGGCTCAGGTCCTCCGAGAGAGAGAAAGAAAGAGAGAAAGAGAGAATTAGAGAGGGCATACTAAAATTCACACAGGACACCGGATAGGACAGGAGAAGTACTCCAGATATAACAAACTGACCCTAGCCCCCCGACACATAAACTACTGCAGCATAAATACTGGTGGCTGAGACAGGAGGGGTCAGGAGACACTGTGGCCCCATCCGAGGACACCCCCGGACAGGGCCAAACAGGAAGGATATAACCCCACCCACTTTGCCAAAGCACAGCCCCCACACCACTAGAGAGATATCTTCAACCACCAACTTACCATCCTGAGACAAGGCCGAGTATAGCCCACAAAGATCTCCGCCACGGCACAACCCAGGGGGGGCGCCAACCCAGACAGGAAGATCACATCATTACTCAACCCACTCAAGTGACGCACCCCTCCTAGGGATGGTATGAAAGAGCCCAAGTAAGCCAGTGACTCAGCCCCTGTATTAGGGTTAGAGGCAAAGAATCCCAGTGGAAAGAGGGGAACCGGCCAGGCAGAGACAGCAAGGGCGGTTCGTTGCTCCAGAGCCTTTCCGTTCACCTTCCCACTCCTGGGCCAGACTACACTCAATCATATGACCCACTGAAGAGATGAGTCTTCAGTAAACACTTAAAGGTTGAGACCGAGTTTGCGTCTCTTACATGGGTAGGCAGACCATTCCATAAAAATTGAGTTCTATAGCAGAAAGCCCTGCCTCCAGCTGTTGGCTTTTTCAACGAATCCACGCATTTCTTGTTAACAAAGTCGGTTAGGACATCTACTTTGAGCATGACACAAGTAATTTTTTCCAACAATTGTTTACAGACCGATTATTTCAATTACAATTCACTGCATCACAATTCCAGTGGGTTAGAAGTTTACATACACTAAGTTGACTGTGCCTTTGAACAGCCTTTGAACAGCTAGGCTAATTGACATCATTTGAGTCAATTGGAGGTGTGCCTATGGATGTATTTCAAGGCCTACCTTCAAACTCAGTGCCTCTTTGCTTGACATCATGGGAAATCAAAAGAAAACAGCCAAGACCTCAGAAATAATTTGTAGACCTCCACAAGTCTGGTTCATCCTTAGGAGCAATTTCCAAACGTCTGAAAGTACCACGTTAATCTGTACAAACAATATTACGCAATTATAAACAAAATGGGACCACGCAGCCATCATACCGCTCAGGAAGAAGACGCGTTCTGTCTCTTAGAGATGAACGTACTTTGGTGCGAAAAGTGCAAATCAATCCCAGAACAACAGCAAAGGACCTTTTGAAGATGCTGGAGGAAACAGGTACAAAACTATCTATATCCACAGCAAGCTGAGAACACCATCCCGACCGTGTACCACGGGGGATCATATTGTGGGGGTGTTTTGCTGCAGGAGGGACAGGTGCACTTCACAAAATAGATGGCATCATGAGGATGGAAAATTATGTGGATATATTGAAGCAACATCTCAAGACATCAGTCAGGAAGTTAAAGCTTGGTTGCAAATGGGTCTTCCAAATGGACACTGACCCCAAGCATACTTCCAAAGTTGTGGCAAAATGGCTTAAGGACCACAAAGCCAAGGTATTGGAGTGGCCATCACAAAGACCTGACTTCAATCCTACAGACAATTTGTGGGCAGAACTGAAAAAGCATGTGCGAGCAAGGAGGCCTACAAACCTGACTCAGTCACACCAGCTCTGTCAGGAGGAATGGACCAAAATACACCCAACTTATTGTGGGAAGCTTGTGGAAGGCTACCCAAAACTGAGTGAATGTAAACTTCTGACCCACTGGGAATGTGATGGAAGAAATAAAAGCTGAAATAAATCATTCTCTCTACTATTATTCTGACATTTCACAATCTTAATATCAAGTGGTGATCCTAACTGACCTAAGACAGGGAATGTTTACTAGGATTAAATGTATTTGGCAAAGGTGTATGTAAACTTCCGACTTCAACTGTATACATGTAAACTACCGTTCAAAAGTTTGGGGTCACTTGGAAATGTCCTTGTTTCTGAAAGAAAAACACATTTATTGTCCATTAAAATAACATAAAATTTATCAGAAATACACTGTAGACATTGTTAATGTTAGAAATGACTATTGTAGCTGGAAACGGCTGATTTTTTAAATGGAATATCTACATAGGCGTACAGAGGCCCATTATCAGCAACCATCACGCCTGAGTTCCATTTTGCACGTTGTGTTAGCTAATCCAAGTTGATCACTTTAAAAGGCTAATCCATCATTTAAAAAAAAAAACTGGTCCAGTATATACAAAAGGCATGATGACTGTCTCTCTTTTAATAGCATTAATGAATGAATTAATTAATCCGTGTTCGAAGTAAACTGTTGTTGTAAAGTTGAACAGAAGTTCTCAGAAGACATTATGAGACCATCTGTGTTTGACAAGTTGATCTTTATGACTTTTAGAGGAGTGAGGAGATTAACCTCGTACCTAGCAGCCATCTCAGCATCATTACTCCGTTTTATGACATGACATCTCAGCTATCTCGCGACGCAACATACCTCTGAGATGACTGGGTCTCTGATTCCTGCGACTTCTAGGATTCTCTCTCTCTCTCTCTCTCTCTGTGTGTGTGTGTGTGTGTATGTGTGTGTGTGTGTGTGTGTGTGTGTGTGTGTGTGTGTGTGTGTGTGTGTGTGTGTGTGTGTGTGTGTGTGTGTGTGTGTGTGTGTGTGTCTCCCACATATAGAGAGAGTAACTAGCTCTCACAGTCTCACGTCAGAATTAGAATCATCCATCTTTCTCAAACGTAACATTTTGAAGTTGTTGCAAACGTCACATTTAAAAGTGTTGAAGGTTAAGTTTAGGCATTAACTCTGCATTTTTAAGGTTGGGATTACCGAAACCTCCTTGAAGGTAATGGCCCCTAGTGGACAATTTCCACGTCATCTCCCGACGTCCTCGGACATGCATGGATATACGTCGAATACTGACTTGTATCACGGGTTTCCTGGCTGGGGAGAGACACCTAGGTCTCTGGAATCTGAGATGACTGAGTCTCTGAGTCTGACTGTCTCCGGCAACCTCTAGGAGTCTCTCCCTGTGTGTCTGTGAGTGTGTGTGTTTGATTATTTTACATTCAGAGGCACGCAGGCATGCATGCACGCACGCACACGCACAGACACACACACTAAAAAAGATTCATTTGCCCATTAGAGATGGATTGACAGCAACACAGAATAAATCTTTGTGGCAGAGAGTTAGAACAGAGTTAGAACAGAAAGATAAATAGAGCAGTACCTGAGGTAGATTTGTCTCTATTGTTTACCTCAGGGGGAGAGCTTACCGTTTTAGTAATGAGGACAAACCTGAAACACTTTGGTCTACTAATGGGGAATGATTGATCTGTGTTTCATGCACAAAACGACCGTAGAAGAACGACAAACTAAAACATTTAGGATAGGACACACAGCCCCAGCAGCACAACCACAGCAATATTGTCCCCCACAGCCCTTCTGTATGGGTCTTTCTATTGGAAGTATGAGCCCCACCTGGTGGCTTTAGCCTTGGGATATATTGTGTGTGGTTTGTTTCTGTGCTGTGGAATACTGTTCAGTAGCTGTATCAATGCAGAACATACAGTAACACCGTAACTGATGTGGCCAGAGCTGAAGCACTAACATTTAATTTGATCTTTAACACTGGATCTTCATGTGGCCATCTTTCTATGCCTTTTATTCCCCCAATACCCTCCATTAAGACTTAATTAAAAGCTAAATCATGTTTAATTAGATCAATAAACAATATGTAAAATCAGGTTGGTAGGCAGGGAGGCTGGGAAGGAAACCAACTCTCCAGTCTCCATTTCCCAGTTTATCATCAAAGCATTAGCTTGTGCTAATTATTCTAGCAGCACCGAGTCAGACCAGGCCACCAGAGACTGATAACCCAGGACTTCCCAGGGTTAAAATGATTGCACACATTACACATCTCCTTCAACATCTCGTTGGATATACAGTATGATAAAGTGTTATCCTAGATACATGGCTGAAATATGTTGCCGCAGGATATAGGATTAGGTATATTATGATGGTGGGGTGTGTTGTTGTGTTTTTTTTTATCCTGGTAAAGCACTATTGCTAATCAATGTAATGCATTATGGGTCATATAAATCATTGTCTGGCACTTACTCTATGGGTCATTAACATGAAAGTCACCAGGGAGAGATGACAGACCAGACTGTCATATAGCACTATAATGTCTGCATGTAAAGCTGAAATATAGAACACTATAGAAATGACAGGGGGAAAGTAGTGTCATACAGTAGGAATATAAGAGATGTTCGGAGTTTAGCCTAGAGTGTCATTCTTATTTGATGATGTGCTAGGAGTGGTAGCTCAACAAATGTCGAGCTACCTCTCCTGTGCAATTTCTTATCAGTATTTGACTACAAAATCATCTAGCTCTAGTGACATTGTGTGATGGCTCGAATGATATCCAAAACGCAAACATCCTCAGACCACTGGAGATGCTTCTCAAATTTCCTGTTAACATTTTTAATTGAGCATGCATTTATTCTGCCTGAAAAGGCGTCTTTCTGGGAAAGTGCACACGCAGGCGTTTGTAACCTGAGCCCTGTTACCGAGGGCATCTGAAGACTCACAGGCCCTTTGATGTCTTTTGAATACTGGCATAATGCATGTGTAATTAATAACACATTTGCATATGATGAACTAGGGTACTTAGTCAATGTTCTCGGGATACAAATACCTGAGGAAGACAATAACAACTGAGAACATTAAAAAAAGGGAGTCTCCGCAAAAAAATACAAATCTATGGCTCACTTTGGAATTACAAATACATTAGCAGCTAATTATGTCCTAATTGCCAATATTTTAGCAGGTGTTTGTACTTAACCAGCGGTAAAGCCCTGGTGGAACGAGCTCATCAGGGTTAGTCTCAGGTGAATCTGTTCTGTGGTCCTCCGTGGATAAGATGGGATAGGATGGACCAGTCATTTACAGTCATATTAGGCCACAATCATTAAGCGGTATTCACATTTGAGAGTTGATGATGGAATGAGAGAGTATGATAATGGAAATGTCATTAGTCATTTTACTACTACAACTAACCTACTATGACTACTCGTAATTCAACAACTTTGATTCTGTCACAGAGTGAACAGTATGTTTTTGTATTTATTCTATCATTTTGTACTTACCTCTGACACTCTGGTGTCTTTATTAGAGTGGCCTGGGATACTAGAATCTGTAAAGTGGAATAAATAGGTTAAGTAACCATTCCTGAAGTTGCTACTGTTGTTTGGGAGACAATTTACATTTATTTCAACCCCAATATCAAGGAGTGTAATGAAGAAGCTTTTGTCAAATATTTTCACTACTATTTAAAACCTCCCTTTCTCTTTCTGAGAGGAAGCCAGCCCAATTCCTTCACCTAATCAAACAGAAAAAGTAACCCAACCAGGAGTATGATTAAATATTGAGCTTAGGAATTTAAGACAACTTATTTTTCATTGGCTCTACTGACATTTGGCAGAAAGGGGTGCGTCAAACTCCCATAATTCCCCTGAGACAGTCCTCTATGGAAGAAAGAGCTAAGCAAGAAGAAGCCTGAACTGAACATTGCATGGCAGATGAGAAAATGTATAACGAGCCAGACATCATTCGATTATCTCCCCATTATTTTATTTGTTTTTGGTCTATCATTCCCTACACTATTGTTCGACCTTGAATGAGATGCTGTCAGGCAGCTTTTTAGAACATAAGCACTGCCGTTTCCCACAATCCTCTGGGAGTGTTGAGGTGAGAGCTGTGGCCCAGTAGCACGCCAAGTGGCTGGCAGCAGATCAAAAGCAAACGAGGTTCCCGAGCTCATTCCAATTATAACAGCACACACTATCAACTACAAATACAAACAGCACGTAGCCTAAGTGATAGCGCTTGTGGCCTAGAGGACTGCTGCCAGAGAGCAGGCAGCATGCTAATCAGACTACCTCTTGCCATGGGCTATTTAGGGAATAGCCTCTCTCATCCCACCAATTCCCCATGCCAAAGCCAGGGAAAAAGAAAGGATGAAAAAAAAGGGAAGAGAATTCCCGTGGTACAAAATCCAAGGACAAAATATTAGAAAATGGATCTTTATCTTTAGCTCTTGGCCAATATCCATAGTAATTACTACAAACACACAAATCACATGTCCTGAATAAAATATAAATTTAGTTTAACATGGAGTGGTGGCCTACAACTGAGAGTGGTCTCCGGAAGATCCATGACAGACAGAAAAGATACATGGGTTAGATTAATTTGACAAAGGCTTTTGTTGCAGCCTTTTGACTTGCACAACATAGGATACTGTAGGCCTTCATCCTATCCTGTGGTTTGACACTTTGAAAAAATAACAATTTGGAAAAAGGGAGCTACTTATTAATTTTTTACAGATCAGTAAACAGTTTATTACTATCTAGTTACTCATTCATACTTTTTTATAAGCATTCTATTCTAGGTGTGCCACACAACGCAGTGATTTATATTGTGTGGTGTTGTTTTGAAAAGGGGGATGGTAGATCAAGAGAGAGATAGGAGGATGTGTGGAGGAGACGAGCTGTTTCTCCAGTAGCACGCTCCCCCGCTTGCACGGACATCCCCTTGGAGCTTGGCGTCTCTCCAGAGCCACGCAGGGGCAGCGGAGTACAGCGGGAGTCTGGACACAAAGCACACATTGTGCACCGCGGGACCCCACCAGCCACGGCGCGAAGGCACAACTCTCAAGGACATCGTAAACTGGGGCAGAGAACTTCCTACCTTCCCACTGCTACAGTAGGTGTGTGTGTGAGAGAGAGAGAGAGAGAGAGAGAGAGAGAGAGAGAGAGAGAGAGAGAGAGAGAGAGAGAGAGAGAGAGAGAGAGAGAGAGAGAGAGAGAGAGAGAGAGAGAGAGAGAGAGAGAGAGAGAGAGAGAGAGAGAGAGAGAGAGAGAGAGAGTCTCCTGCTGTATTATCAGTTATACCATTGGTGGTGTCTGGTGTGGAGATGATGACAATAACTTTGCCTCATAGATTATACAAAATCTTCTCATTTCTTTTTCTCAACATTCTTGAGACAGTTCTGTGTGTGTGTGTGTGTGTGTGTGTGTGTGTGTGTGTGTGTGTGTGTGTGTGTGTGTGTGTGTGTGTGTGTGTGTGTGTGTGTGTGTGTGTGTGTGTTTTTACTAGGCTCTGATCTCACAGTCAAATATAATGACTGATTGGTTGTATAATAATAGGCTTATCCCAGGGAGTGGTTTAGCTTGGGATCTCTATCACATATTGTCTCATCTTGTTTATTCATGGAGATACATGCCGATCATGTATTTTGCAGACAAAGAAGAATCTTAACTGAAAATGGAGATGACAGCTGCCGGTTTTACCTACTACTTATCCTCTGCGTGACTATAGGTTTCCCGACTCAAGAACTTCTATAGACACATGAGTGTTTGCAATGGTGCTTACAAGTGTGTGTATTTCCATGGTTTTAAAAAGTTGGATCTCCTCTAGTTCAAGAGTCATGGGGAACCTTCCAGGGCATAGCGTACACCGGTAAAGAAGTCATACACCAAGAACCTCACTCTATGAAGACTTATTTCACTTGTTCATTTTAGTGGAGAAAAGGTCTTCAACGGTTTTCTTGAAGTCATTCCAGGTGGTCTTCATAAGGCAGCTTCGTTAACAATTCTATTCATCCCTGTATGACGAGAACAACGTATTTAATGACATTTCAAAGAGACACTACGGTGATAAACGATAAACAACATCCAACGTATAGAGGTGCTTTAATTCTACAGGGCCCAGCCCAGCCATGGACACGGTGTTCTTTCTCCTCCTCACCCCCTTTCCACCTCCCTCCTCCCCCCTCAGGAGCACAGGATGTCAGTGGGTCAACAGCCCCTCTTTCTTCTCATCACAGGGAGCTGAAAAACACTGTGTCGAGATGGCGTACCCCCTACTAGACCTGGCCACATCGACCCATGCCACCAACCTGGCCCTCTAATGGAAGTCCTGGGCATCCAGATGCCTCTCCCTGCCTCTGCCTGTCCCTCCCGCCTCAACGGGGGCGTCAAGTAGGGCACTACTCTTCTTCCCAACCAGCAGGCACCCTCTACCATTCTCAAACTCCATTCCTTCTCCCCAGGCCAGCCTTTTTGGGAACATTACAGGCCGATGTGTTCAGATGAGCATGTTCTAATTTATTAGCCAGGTTAATGCTCGGCCAGAGGCCCTGGTTTTATTTCCCTAAAATGCCTGCGTGGCGAGAGGCGGCTCACAGGGCAGTTTTAATACCGCCAGCATCCCAGTGTGTCCCAGTGAGGACTGGGCCGTATTGATCGCACCACACTGAAAGTACGTGCACCTTTTGGGGAAGGATCTATTTGTGTCACCCTGGGCTGAGATGAGGGCTCCGCCGGAGGAGGAGAGAGCCCAGCCAATGGAGGATGCCAAAAACATCAAAACAGCCATGTTTACAGATTACCCAAAGGGAAAGCAAATTACTCCAATTATGCAGGCTGTGGGAATACTGATATCAACATACCTGCTATTTCTCCCAGAGACACAACTTCTATCAGGCTGGAACACAAACAAAAACAGCACACTGTTCATTTGAGTTGATGGCTAAACTGCAACAAACATGGTGTGGTTGGTTTTAATGAAGCAAAGAGCTGCACATCATATGCATAGAAAATGATTAGTTGGCTACTAACTCTACCTCAAGTCACGAACACACAGTGGATTTATTGGTGAACATCATTAAACAATGCCAACTGATCACCTGAAAAACACCCTTACATGCTTCCCAGAAAATGTGACAGATCTATTGTAATATTGTAATATATATATCTGTTCATACAGAATGCATTTACAGATGATGGCCTTTGTTGTGGGCTGTATGTGTGCCATATTTATAACACAGACCGTAATCGTCTAAATCCTCTTCTGTTCCCCCGAGAGACCAGAGAGGATGTTGTCATGTCCAATTATCTACACTATAGAGGTATCTCACAACTCATGTCAAGTCTACAATATTCGCTCGCACACACACACAGACGTACACTCAACAAGGCCAAGTTGCAGAGGACAACAGATATTAATATTGATAGAATATTGGAATACACATTCTCCTGAGGTGCTCCTGGTCATGTATGAATTGGACAGGCAGATTGGATTGGCTGTGTTTTTTCTAAAGATAGATTGACGTAGACGGTTTTGAGGAGCTAGACCGATAGATAGAAATTGTTTGTGGAGAAACTGTTATGTTTAAGGATTTTTGTGATGGCATGTAGGGATTTAAATGTATGGCAGATCAGGAATACAATCTCCTTCTGATTGTAGGTCAGAAGAATCAATTGATGTGCTTCCAGGTCACCAAGTTCCCCAACATCTAATATCCCAAGTTCAACAGTCAACTATCATAACAATGTTTTATCTTTCATCATCCTGCAGTTTGGTTTGTGAGGGTTGCTGGTGGTTAGACTCTATAGAGGGTAGGGTACCTTAGCCGAGAAGAACCTAGCCCCATCTCACCCTGAAGCGGAGCAGAGCTCCGGCCCAATAAAGCAGGCTGCCTCCCCAGGGCCCCTCTGTCAAGCCTCCAGTCAGCGCTTGTTTTTGCACCATTTATTTAGTGTGACACATCTCCAATTAAACTGTGGAGGCTGGTGCATTTCCCCCATAACTACCTCTTATTCCTCCCCATAGACTTTCTGTCACACTGAGAGAGAGAGAGAGAGAGAGAGAGAGAGAGAGAGAGAGAGAGAGAGAGAGAGAGAGAGAGAGAGGAGGGAGAGATCACATCTTGCCTGCTAGCTATATGATGACAATGTCATTTTCCCCTCAGTGGTTACAAGCCTCGCCTGAAAGGTGCCTTGAATTATAATTATCAAAACATTGAACAAGATTATGATCCTCTGAAATTATACTGTCACCTTAATGTTTGCCTTGACACCCGTCGACACTTCTATATCTCTTTCCTTATTTTCCATGGATCAAAAGGTATTGAATTAACACTGATTAGATTATTACATGAAATATTGTGAGTTGTAGGTTGTAAGATACAGAAAATGATATCTTAACTTCATACCAAAAACAAGTGCCATTACTGCTACATGTAACAGTCACTCTTGCCATACTGTAAATAAAAACTTCAACAATTCACCGTTACATAAAGATTAGCAGGCTCAGACTAAGCAGTGTTTAGCCTACTCATCAAAAACACTTTGAGGGGTTACTTTCCTCCACTATCCTATTGTGCTCGAAAATTTGACTGTGATGTGTCCGTCTTGCTGAATTGTTAAAGTGCCCAAAAGAGATCCGACGGTATATGACAGGTATAAGGAAAGTATTCCTCCCATCCCCTCATCATCTCTCTGTCCCCTGTGGCACCAGACAGTCACAGGAGGAGTGACTTTGTACGACCCCGTTCCCGTCTGCAAGTGCGCAGCTGAGGGTGGCAGTTGCCAGGGAGGGCTGGTGGGGGAGCGCCCAAAACGGTGTGTCAGCCAAGTAGAGGGGCTAGGGGGAGCCCCAGTGACAGCTTGGAAGGGTGGGGTGGCCAGCTGCGGAGGAGCAGGATGGTGCTGGGGTGACTGGGAGATGCCACCAGACCTTGAGCACTGCACATATACATGCGCGCACACACACGTACACACAGTCTACATGCAGATCATTATAAAGGAGCGCAAACACGTTTAAGATTTCTCTCTTACTGTCTTTCTCTTAGTGTCTGACATCTATAAACACCCTCTCTAACACACAAACACATCAACATCAGGGAAGGGTCAGGCAGTGGCCCTCTAACACCATGTCCAGTCTGGTCACGTGCTCCGGACACACATCTGGTGCACCATCTGTAGCTCTCCCACCTACTGTGCATGACAGGTAGTCCCTCTGGAGGGGGAAGGTCATTTTTGGTGCAAAAGTACCCGGGACTTCTGATACATCTGGAATGCAGGGTGTGGTGGGAACTTACTGAGCTAATAGTGTACAGTAAATACATGAACAGATATTCAAAACAAGAAAATCACAAAGTAAACCACATTGTCTATGTCATTGCATTTGAAGAACAGGGACATTTGAAGACAATTGCATAAAAACCCAACACAAGTGTATTAAAAAAATTCAATTTATTGTTGCAGTTTTTCAGTGACATACTGTACAGTTTCACATCACAATGACACTTACAGTAACATCATGTTGGCTACAGGGTAAATGAAAGAAAAAACATTTATTACAAGGTATGTACTAAAGCATACCAAGGTTAGTATCTTTGAGGCTGACTGGAAACCAATCACCATACTTCTATCTTCTCTATAGTATGTGCATGATTTATGCATATTGTACAAATGTATATCAAGCCCAAGGTTTCATAAAATAACACAACCAGTCTGTACAAGAGTGAAATGTTGCATGACATCATAGGAAATGTATCTCAAATCATTACAGCAAGACACTCAGTTTAGAGTATAACGTAACACTTTGTTATACTCCACATAACTCATATTATTCTGTTGGTGGTTACTTACGTTATACTCCACATAACTCTTATTATTCTGTTGGTGGTTAACGTACATTACATTTTCTTAAATAGCAAAAATGTAAACGTTTATTCGGGGGAGAAATCTCATCCAACATTGTAAAGACGATTCATTCTGTCTGAAACAAGCTTATGTGGTGCTGAACATACTGAATGTACGACAGTCTGATCGGACAGTCTGTGGTCAATGCACTCCCACAGACCCATTATGGGAATATTCAGCACGGGCAAAACGTTCAGAAAGTTGCAGATAAAAACGTAATGTATCGAGCAAACACTATTCTCCAGAGAGCTGTGTCCGATGCACATTAGACATATGTTTGGAATATCCCCCAAATTAATTAATCTCTTATTCAGCTACCAATAACAGAGCACACTGAAGCGCCAAGGCCATAAGATACATGCTTCTAAATTCAACTTTTAAGAGAAGCAGGGGGTACTGGAAGCATTCAGGGGCCCTATTAATATATCGTCTCAGAGTAGGAGTGCTGATCTAGGATCAGGTCTCCCCTATCTATTTATTCTTACATATTATCTAAAAGGCTAAACTGATCCCAATTCAGCTGTCCTAATCTGAGACACTTTATGAATATGGGCTCAGTGCTTTGTGATACACATAGGTTTGCAAAGGGAGGGTGTATTACTTGAAACATTCAAAAGTGACCTGTAAACTAACAGAATTGTTTTTTATCTTCCAAGGATTTTTTTTTACAATCTGTCAGAAGACATCTAGTGGCCCATTTGTGTAATTCAGATTATGACAAGTGTCTAATAATCTCTGGCCCTCTGCGTGGGTAATAACATGTCAAATATCTGAAATATTTTAATCAGATGAGGATCGGCCCATTTTTTAAAATTTCCACCTAAAATGACATACCCAAATCTAATGGCCTGTAGCTCAGGACCTGAAGGAAGGATATGCATATTATTGATACCAGTTGAAAGGAAACACTTTGAAGTTTGTGGAAATGTGAAATTAATGTAGAAGAATAACACATAAGTTCTGGTAAAAGATAATACAAACAAAAACATGCGTTTTCAGAAAATAACAATTGTTCCATCGTCTTTGAAATGCAAGAGAAAGGCCATACATTCAGATAGGAGTTTAGGTGTAATTTAGATGGCAGCAGTGTGTGTGCAAAGTTTCAGACTGATCCAGTGAAGCATTATATTAGTAGACTATATTTTGTATCAAGTCTGCCAGGAGTTTGCCCAAATGTGCCGAATTGGTCAATTGATACATTTTCAAGTACATAACTATAGAGAACATACAAAAATGCTATGGTAATAAAAAAATACAAGTTTACACACATTCAGGAATGTCATACATGATGGATAATTAGCTTCCCTACAGAAAAAAACCCCACTAACCTTCACACATCTAGATGGCCAGGCAGGGCCTAAGACAGAACCCAGTTCCTACATTTGAATATAACATGTATTTTATCAAACAAAACTATGCTACATTTTATCTCTGGGACCCTCAGGATGACAAATCAGAGCAAGATTACTAAATGTAAGTACATTATTTACCTTCAGAGGTGAATGTATCAAACCAGTTGCCATGATAAGTGTTTTGTTGTTGTGCACTCTCCAAATAATAGCATGGTATTTTTTCATTGTAATAGCTACTGTAAATTGGACTGCAGTTAGATTAACAAGAATTTAAGCTTTCTGCCCATATAAGACATATCTATGTACTGGAAAGTTGGCTGTTACTTATGTCATTCTAGTCACATTAGCAACAACCATCCAGGTTTAGGGACACCGATCCTTTAGAGTTAAAAAAAATATGACAAAGATGTTAAACAATCCTAAATAAACTAAATGAATACCATTCATTGGTGTTTAATATGAGGGTTTCAGCATGAAATTTCCTTTTTACAAACTTTTATTTTATGTCAATGTTTTATTCATGTTTGGGCATCAAACTGGTGGCAGTTGTGAAAAAAGTAAATCATTAGATTAGTGAAAAAATAATGTAATTGCTGATTAGATGCTTTTTGCCATTAATTAGGTTATTTTCTCTTGAAAAATATGGTGAAATAAAAAAATGTCACATACACCAGATTAGTCCAGAGAAATGTGGTGTTTGACATGGTCAGCCATGGCGTTCCTGGAGCAAATTAGGGTTAAGTGCCTCACTCATGGGCAAGTCGGCAGATTTTTCACCTTGTCTGCTCAGGTATTCAAACCAGCAACCTTTCGGTTACTAGCCTAACGCGCTACCTGCCACCCTACTATCTAATATAAAACTCATGGACAATATGGTCACAGATATAATAAATGAACACTATATACGAATACAGTTTTTAAAAGTTATTCAAGTATAGATTACTAGATTACCAAAATTACAATAGATTCTGTTAATGACTAAAATCACGCAATATTCCGGTAACTTTGGTAAATTACCGGTAGCTTTGCAACCCTAGTTACACACATACTGTAGATCTCAAAGTCAGAATACAGCCCCACTCACAGGTCATGTTTTGTTGCCCAAAGAAATAATGTTTCACCACTGATGCTCCAATACAGATAGGTGTTCTCAGTTTGTTTGAGGGCTTTCTATGTACAATCCATTCATAAAACCAAAGCATCCGATTTGTTCACCCCAAGCACATATTCAATGTACAAGTCATTGAAGAAGCAAAGGGAAATCAAGGGTTACAAATAACAAAAGAACAAACAAAATAGCAGATGAAAACAATGTTAATCACAACTTACATCAAGAGACATAACACTTCAGGAGGAAAACAGAAACAATATTCAACAGTACTCCAAATTCTTATACAAAATTAGCTCCATCTAAAAATCATAAAATACATGTTTACATCATCACATATGTTGACCTTGACATATAACATAGCCTTACAGAATTTTGTTTCTGGTGTAAAATCTCCTCACTCCATCCCCGTCCCACCCCTCCACTTCCCATTGGCATTATTGCTTCTTATGAACAGGGGGCTATTGGATGGAGAAACATTGCCCTACAAGAGTGTGAAGTTCAGTTCTGTACACTGTCCTCTGTGATCTAGACAAAATGAATTTTACGGGTAATTTTTTGCCCTTTTCGAAATCTGCAGTGCTCTGGATAAGGCAGCTCTGTTTGGTTTTAAGGCATTGCTGCTTTGAGACTTAACTCAGACTAGAAGGGGAGAAATGGAAGTGAACACAATCATCTCATTACATAAGGCCCAGACAGAGGGGATTACAGAGGGCAAAGTGTGTGTGTGTGTGTGGGCGTCTCTGTGAGCTGCAGCCGTTATAAAAGTCCAGATAACAGTTGTACAGAGGTCAGAGGTTAGAGGTCAGAGCAGGGCTCTTGGTGACTGACTGAGTGACTGCCATGGCCATCTCTCATTGCTGGTAATTTCCATATTGACCCTGTGGAGGGAGGAAGGGAGTACTGTAAATGGACATCTTAATTACTTTTCATCCGAACATCTGAACAAACAGGCATTTACTAGGGAAATGCTAATATTTACATATTTAAACAGGATGCAAACAAGCACATCTGTAGCAGCTAGTTATGAACCTTTTGTTACAGATACAGATGCAGACTATTCCTGTGTGGCTGCATTGGCTATATTTAACCAGCAGGTGGCAGCATGGCCACAGAAAAGGTCAACAGGAGGGAAGTAACTTCATGTCAGTTATACTGTAGCAGTAGGCAAAATGCTTCTCTTCGACTTGCACATTTCACATGTTTTGTATTTTGCAGGAGCATTTCTAAACAGGGGTCGAAAGTGGCTGCTCTTTAGGAATAAAAGTTTAGTTACACATTGATTTATTTTGCTTAAATTTGACTTACTTTGATAATTTACTATTCTACACAGTGCATAATTAAATTACGCATTAAAAAAAACATTTAAATGCAGTATATTGCATGAAAAGGGATGAATAATAACCCAAGGCATGAGGAGTTGTACTTTTGATTGATTTAGTCAATTCCAAACCATCAACATTTTATTTTTAAGTTCCCCTACAGAATATGCTTGAAATGTTTGAAGACCTCAAGAATAGAATTCGACCCCTGGTTACAAAAAGAGGTAAAGGTGGAAATCAGATGTTTAAATAGAAGACAGGAGGAGAAACATGACAAATGCAAATCAAGGCTAGGCGAACGGTCACACGTTCAGATTTTACCATTACCTTTGCTTCTTACAGAACTAGTCAGGGGTTCAAATCCCTGGGTCTTTATTTCCTCATGTGTCCCTGAATATTCAAAGATAAAGAATCAAAGTGTTGCTGTGGCCCCAGCAAAGGACCACAGAAAATACAGGGCAACACGTAGCTCTCCCCTCCCCTTCAACAATCTCAAAAGTCTGTTACGTTTAGGGAGGAGACACTACATTGCCCTCGCATTGCACTGCTCTGGTGTGACTTGCGGTACTATCCAATATTATTCAACTTGTCTTAATCTCCCCATACAATGTCAGCATGCACAAGACACCCTCTCCACCCAGGTCTCTTGCTTATGGACACTCCCTGAACCCTGGAAAACTTTGTTACATTTTTAACTTCTATCCATCTCTAGCCAACATATAAAAGGACACAATAAGAGTCACATACAGATAGAGGTTAGGCCTGCCTACTCATGGGCTCATACTCACCTGATCGTAGCCTGGGTATGGGCGTTGCTGCTGGGCCTGAGGGGGGCCGGGCTGGGGGCCCCGGTAGGCCCCGTACTGCTGCCCCTGGCCCTGGGGGTAACCCTGGGGGTACTGGCCTGGGGCTCCCTGGGACGGACCTGGGGAGGGGGGACAGAGCAGAGAAAAAGGTTATGGATGTCTAACTGAAACATGCTACAGTTCTTCACACCATATAGGAGCAGTTAAGACTGGTCTGTTCATTAACAAAAAGCACACAGTTAACCTGGGAGTATAACAGCGCGCTTGATTCACTGACAATGTCCTGTTTGATGTCCATTATGCCACGTCTTGTTCTTGAACCATTGAGTGTCAATGAACCTTTATCTCCCAATAGACAGATCCAGTGACAACCAGACAGCCAGCCAGAGGCATGGCAGAAAGAGACTGGTGGGTAGTAGTAGTATTAGTTAGGCCCTGGCCCATTTGCTGAAGTTTGGCTCCACATTAACACTGGCCTACTCTGCTGTGTAATGAGAGAGTCTGACTTGCTGGAGCAGGGTGTTAAGTTTTCTAATGAAAGGAGACATCAAGGAGATTCAGTGGGCCCTCATTAGATAAGCGAAGCCTCATTAAAAATCACTCCATCAGACCGCCTCTGTATACTACCACTGCACTGCAGCTACCTTACCGCCACGTAGTGCCATAATCAGGCATCTTAACTTCTTTGGGATAGGGGGCAGCATTTTCACTTTTGGATGAATAGCGTGCCCAGAGTGAACTGCCTCCTACTCAGTCCCAGATGCTAATGAATGCATATTATTATTGGTATTGGATAGAAAACACTCTGAAGTTTCTAAAACTGTTGAATGATGTCTGTGAGTATAACAGAACTCATATGGCAGGTAAAAATTTGAGAAAAAAATCCAAACAGGAAGTGGGAAATCTGAGGTTTGTAGTTTTGAACTCACCCCTATCGAATACACAGTGGGATATTGGTTATGTTGGACTTCCTAAGGCTTCCACTAGATGTCAACCGTCTTTAGAACGTTGTTTCAGGCTTCTACTGTGATGTGGGACCGGATGAGAGCTCTTGAGTCAGTGGTCTGCCTACAGCCTCGCTCTCAGTCACGCGCTTTCACTTGAGAGGTAGCTCTCATTCCATTGCTTTCCTACAGACAATGTAATTCTCCGGTTGGAACATTATTGAACTTTTATGATAAAAACATCCTAAAGAAAAATTCTATACTTAGTTTGACAAGTTTCTTCGACCTGTAATATAACTTTTGAACGTTTCGTCCGAATGGACCAGATCGCACATTTGGATTTGTTTACCAAACTCCCTAACAAAAGAAGCTATTGGACATAAATGAACATAAATGGACATTATCAAACAAAACAAACATTTATTGTGGAACTGCGATTCCTGGGAGTGCATTCTGATGAAGATCATCAAAGTGAATATTTATAATGCTATTTATGAATAATGCTGACTACCCAACATGGAAGATTTGGGCTCTGAGCTCCGTTCTCAGATTATGCTTTTTCCGTAAAGTCTTTTTGAAATCTGACGCAGCGGTTGCATTAGGGGGAAGTGTATCTATATTTCCATGTTTAACAATTGTATTTTCATCGACATATATAATGAGTATTTCAGTGAATTAATGTGGCTCTCTGCAATATCACTGCATGTTTTGGAACTACTGAACATAACACGCCAATGTAAAATAAGATTTTTGGATATAAATATGAACTTTACCGAACAAAACATGCATGTATTGTGTAACATGAAGTCCTATAAGTGCCATCGGATGAAGATCAAAGGTTAGTGATTAATTTTACCTCTATTTGTGCTTTTTGTGACTCCTCTCGTTGGCTGGAAAAATGGCTAGGTTTATCTGTGAGTTGGTGGTGACCTAATATAATCGTTTGTGGAGCTTTCACTGTAAAGCATTTTTTAAATCAGACACTGTGGCTGTATTAACGAGAATTTTATCTTTAAAATAGTGCCTAATACTTGTATGTTTCAGAAATTTGATTTATCAGATTTCTGTTGATTTGTATTTGGCGCCCTGTAATTTCATTGGCTGTTGGCGAGGGGTTCCGCTAGACAGGTTAACAGCTGATCAGTGATACGATGACTGACTGACTGGGCCAAGTCAAACGTCATTAGGTGCTCATAATGCAGACGCAGCTACCGCAAAGCTTAACCTTGTGTGGTCCGCCTGCGAGAGCGCATGTGAGCCAGATGGAGACCAACTAATAGCCTCTGCCTCTCTCCACCAGCTCATTACTGACATGAGAGAAAGGCCTCTGGTTCTGAGAGAAAGAAGAGCTGACAGGATTTTAAAAACGAAAGAGGGGGGCTGTGGTTCCCACACCCACAATGCCGAGGGTTATTACCCATAAGCGTGTCCTATTCCTTTTACTCTCTCGCCATCTCTAGCTTTCAGAGACTTTCTATCACACAGTAACTAGGCCTGTACAGTGACCCACCATAGTACGAGAGGGACACCTAACAGCACCAATGTCTGCCAGCTACCGCTTCTGATCAACGTGCCAGTATGTGTAGCCTTGATTGCGCCGCTGCAACATTGAAAGTACACCATTTCAATTAGCAAAACAGTGGTGTGGTTCAGTAAACATATGTGAGGCTCTGGGTGAGTGCCATTTGGAATCTAGGACTGATGTTTCAAGATAATGAAAAGGAAAGTAAACGGTGAATCCTACAGGATGAGTGTGGACTGACTGCCATCAGAGTAATGGCACACACCAACATATTTTTATTTCCCATTTCAGTAAATCAAAAAAAAAGTGTACAAATAGGCTATGGAAAAATAAAGAGAAAGAAAGAACAAGAGAGAAAATAAATAGAGTGAGAGAACAAGATGAGTGAGAGAGAGAGAAAGACCGAGACACACAAAGATAGATTCAGTGATATTGCTTAGGTTCCACCCACCGTAGCCCTGTTGCGGTCCAGGGTAGCCCTGCTGTCCAGGGTACTGCTGCTGTGGGGGGTAGCCCTGCTGCTGGGGAGGACCTTGCTGGTAGGCCTCCTGCTGCTGGCCATACTGGGCATTACCTACAGGGGGCAACAGAGCGACATTACGGTATCTGTGATATTTCAGTACCTGAACCAGGTTTGACGACAACACAGCAGACATCAGTGTTTATAGTGGCCAGAATCAGGCTTGGGGTCCATTTCAAGTCGGAAGGTAAACTGAAATTCAATTCCAAATTTTTCCAGCATGATTAGAATTTCAGTTTACTTCCTGAATTGAACAAGCTATTGACCCCAACCCTGATCAGAATTTGTTTGAAAACACTGATTTTGGCTGTTAAACAAAGTTAACAAACCATGATCTTTTTCATATGGGGACTGTTGGTTGGCTGCTGGGTCTCGCTCTGGCAGACATAACCCACAGGAGAAAAGAACCAACACCATGATTGGAATTTAATTTTACTTCCTGAGTTGATTGAATTGAACAGGATATTGACCCTAATCCTGATCAGAACATTTTTTGAAAACACTGATTTAGGCTGTTAACAAACAAAGTTAACAAACCATTATCTTTTTCATAGGGGGACTGTTGGTTGGCTGCTGGGTCTCGCTCTGGCAGACAAGACAAGAACCACAGGAGAAAAGAACCAACACTGTGAGCATGCCCATTGAAACATTAAGTTTATTTTTGTTTGTTTTTATATGCAACATGGTTGTTATAGTGACTCTTTTTTAGCATCCTTACCTGACACCTGCTATGAGCCATTAATAAAACAAAGCTGGAACGACAACATTTATGAGAAATGAAATATGTGAGTGAGAAATCATCAACGATTAAAAGTAGTCACGTGCATAGCGGTGAGGGACATGAAGCCAGAAAACAGAGACTAGAACAAACTCAGAAAGCTTCAGCTGGCCAGGGAAGGCTAAACAGAGGAAATAATACCGGTATAGAAAGTGTACTTGAGTTATGTTATTAATTGTAAAAGCTAGCATTTAGGCTACTGCAGTTATAAAACGCAATAGCCTTTGTCACAATTGGAAAGAAGTCTCAGAAATGTCTCCATAAAAGCAACACAAAAGTTCCATAAGTCATGTGTTTTTAGCTTAGCTTCTTCCTTTTCCCCTGTGAGTACATTTCTGTGAAGCTACATAGATACCTCCTTGGTAGTATTGTTCTGAGGGATCAAAGCCTTGATCAGGGAACGGTGGCTGTAGTAAACCACCTAAAGCATTATTTCACAAGGAGATAGGAAGACATGTTATTTCATGTCCATGTTTAAGGTGATAAGTCAATGAGGGGGAAAGTCAGGGGATTCAAAATATACAGATTGTTAAATATCAGTATATATTTTATATTGCTTCAAGCAATGTCTCTGTGTGTGTGTGGGTATCAATGTTCATAAATATAGGTTTTGCAAAAGTGATAAGTAAACATTGGAATATTTGTTTCACTTTATTTTGGGAATATACAGTTTTACAAGACAATATTTAAATCCTGTAATTTCCATTAGAGTACAACCTAGCTATGAGACTGGAGAGTACTGTGTCAAAGTTTGAAAGGGAGTAGAATGTAGACAACTCAGAAAGGTGTAGAAAGCGATTGATACATGCAAGAGAAAGTTATTAATTTAAGAATAATTGATGGGGATGCTATGATGCAAAATCACTATGGAGGGGTGGGAAATCACTGGTGAAAAATCCTAGTCCAACTAGTCACCTTTTCCACCAGGAGTCTTCAAAGCAACATCTGTCAACTCGTGTGTGGGGCTTCTGCTAAAGTAGGACCTCTGCTTCTGCTAAAAGCACCACCTAAGATCAACTTCCTGGATTGAATCGCGGTACGCATTTGGAGCCACACCTCCACAAGAAAACGGTTCGACAGAATAACTAGCTATTTGTTTATCGAAGACGCATATCACCGGTGGGATGGTGGGCAGGTAAACCAAACATTAGCTTCCTTCTTGCCAGGCTTACAGAGCACCATGACAGTCTAACTGACATCTTCCATTCTCTATTTCCACAAATGTTCTAGATAACTGCGGTGGAACCAAGATAAACCATTGATGATTCGTTTCAGGTGTAAAGTGGTGCTGAGCAATTCACTGGCTTTAGCTGAGGGATGGTGTCACTGTCATACAATGTTATTTTGGTACTCGCTATCCTCTTGTCCTTCTACATGACTCAATACAGTTTCTCTAAGTGAACGTTAGACGGACGGAGAGGTTTGGTTGGTTCTACGAGCGGTTGGTTGGAGGGTTGGTTCTCCTACCTTCTGAGGCTCCCTGTCCTGCGTGACTGTACTGGTCCCCATAGTAGTCTTCCTGCCCTGGGTACTGCTGAGGGGGTCCTACATACACACACACAACACACACAGGTTGATTCAAGGTGTTGTTGGGGCGGGAGTGGGGGGAGAGGGGAAGGGGGGGATTTCGGCGTGGAAAGGGGAGTGAGGTTGGAATTTGGGCCACTTATTCGCTAGAGAGCTCCTGGTCTTCAAACTATAGCTCAGTTGTCTGGGGCTGACAACAACCTTCAGGACACCTGGGTACTCCTTCTATGGTAATGGGGCTACCTGTGTCTACAAGCAACGACAGTGTAAGTGAAAGATAGTTCCACTTAAAAGACGAAGTGGAAAGGGGGTTACGGACAGGAGAACAGGGTTCAGCCCTGTGTCAAGTCAAACCAAGCGCCTTGTCCCAGTGCCCACTCTGTAGAGCAGAGCGTACCTTGCTGTGGGGGTCTGTAAGGGGGCATGGGCCTCTGCCCCATCACGTGGTTCCCCTGGCCCATCATGCCCATGGGGTTCTGCTGGCCCTGGTAGTGCTGCCCGCCACCTCCAGGGGGTATGTTGTACTGCTGGGAGGGAGGCTGCTGGTGCATCATGGGGCCTGGGGAAGGAACAACACAAACACACAGAGTATGCCATTACAGAACCCAATTTGAAAAAAACTCAACAATAAAGCATCCATGGATGAATGTCATCATCAAAAGATGTGTATGGGTCAAAGAGAAGGTCTATCAAGGACACGTTTGTTTTCCTCTTTCCTGTACCTTGGTTAGCCTGCATGTTCATGTTGGGCCGGGGGCCGTAGTTACCCATGGGTCCTTGGGTCATATTCATCTGGCCTTGGGCAGGCATGCTCTGAGAGGAGGGCACAGCGTGGTTGTAACCGCCCATAGAGCCATGGCTGCTGGGGGGCATGTTCATGGAGCCGCTGCCGGGCATGTTGGGGGGCTGGTTGGGACCTGGCCCAGGGCCCTGCATGGGCATGTGATTAGGCCCTGGGAAAAAAAGAACGACAGATCATTCAACATTTTTGGAAGATATTAGACCATACAGTACAGAGATCAAAGATTTAATTATTTCATTAAAACATTATTAATGCTTTCCCGAGAAAATACTTTCTCCCTATTTTAATATTCACAAGCATGTGCGCTGTAGACCCTTGACAACTGGTAATAACTGGTCAATCTACCCTGCGGCAGAACAAAGTAGACTAAAAGTTAACAGTCTAGCCCCTGGGGCTGGGCGGTATACCGCTTCACACACCAAACCTTGCCCCATGTTACTCAACGAGAGAGTGATTGCTCAACCATGGAGTCACAAGCACTTTCTTGCTGTTCACTCTGCAGTCTGCATGGTTAGATAGATACAACAAGATGTTGGTGACAACGATGCTGCTTTGCACAAATGTTCTATAATTACACTAATTACACTATTAGTTTGTGTATCTTACCATCTGTCTTTTCTTAGCAAGTTGGGGCTAAAATAATTTGCATTAGCCGCAAATGCTAATCACTAGTTAGTACATTTAGCAAGCTAAGAGTCAGCTAGCTAATACAGCCTGGTACCAGTGCTGGTGTAGGCCTAGATACGCATGTTGTTTGTACAATGGTATATTCTATATCAGAGGAATAGGCAAAGCATGAATATGTTAGCTAGCTAGCTACATCAGGGCTGCGGTTCAAACACTTAAAAGACCCTATCCCCTCAGCCCTCAAATTAAGTGGACACTTCTGATGACGTATCATGACGTCTGACGAGTATACACTTGCAGGCCGAGGTAGGAAGGAATGCTTTTTAAATGGACCACCCTTGTCCGGAAATTCGTCACTCGTACATCCCACGATGATTGTGTTATTGACTGTACGTTTGTTTATCCCATGTGTAACTAACTCTGTGTTGTTTGTGTCGCACTGCTTTGCTTTATCTTGGCCAGGTTGCAGTTGTAAATGAGAACTTGTTCTCAACTGGCGTACCTGGTTAAATAAAGGTGAAATAAAAAAATAAATAAATTGTGTTTTCAGCCACTGGTAGCTTGTGGGTGCTTTATATGCGCTAGTCATTTATGAGTGCATGTCTAATTAAATATATAATTATTAATATACGCCAACTGTACGATAGCTAGCAAATTAATTAGCTAACTAATATTAGCCTGCCTAGCTGGAACTTCTGAAGGAGGAAAATGTTTTATTTCTACAATTTCCAAAAGATAACCAAACAAAAACATTTTTACGAGACGTGTTTGTGCCGTCATGTGAATTACTAGCACAATTTCTAACTTATTTGCATTTGTTTTTACTTACACTTTTATGTTGACTCCATTGATGTTGTTTCAAGTTTTTGCTGACATTTCTTCGTGGATGTACAATCGCCGCAAATTGAATTATGGGGAGTTTCAGGCCCCGGAGTGAACATAATTGTACACTCGACTAAAAACGAGGGCTGAGGGGCTTACGTTGCAAACTTCCCTTGCTTGGCTAATCAGTTGGGCCGCCCTCCAAAATGGCGACGGGGCTTTCCCCAAGGGCATAAGGCAAGGGTGTCTTTTAAGTTTGGACCGCAGCCCAGGTAATAAAACATCTAATGTAACACCTTATTAGGGTGCCCTGGAAACACTGACCAACACATCGGTTCCTAACCTGTCAATAATGATTCGAACAGTTCACCAAATAACTACGTCTACATTTTTTCCCCATACCATGCAACCTTGCAGAATTTTTTTGGTTTAAAGTTGGATTGAACAGTATAAAACAATCAAGGTCATGAACTACTCAAAGAACATTTAGAACTTTAATTATTCAAAAACATAACACCGTATCAAAATATTTGAAAATATAATTTTATATTTTGGCCATATTGCCCAGCCCTACTCTCCCCACACGCATACAAACACAACCACAGTGAAGTGGAGTCCAAGACAACCAAAGCTCAGACGGGTGACATCGTTTAACAGAGCACCCTCCCCTCCTCTTCCAGCTCTGTGGTGTTGCTAGGCAACCCTAGTGAGGTAGACAGGGATAGAGAGAGGACGGGAGGTCACTTACCAGGCATCTGTCCGTTCATCTGGCTCTGCATGTGTGGGGCTGGGGGTCCGCCACTGACCATGCCCTCAGAGGGAATGTTGTGTCCGTGGGGGGGCTGGGGGCCCGGCACTCCGCTCTGGTTCATCCCACCAGGGCCCATGGGCATGTTCTGAGTAGGAGGCTGCAGACAGACAACACAGAGAGAGAAACACCAGCCGTGTTAAGATACATATCTCAGCCATGTTTGAGAGAAAAAGCGGTGGGAGAGGGAGGAAGACTGATGGACGGATGATCATGGGTTCTTAAATGTAAGAACAGAAATGATCATGTTCAAAATAAAAGCAAATTATATTGAAGGTACAGGATTTAAAGACCCCGGCCATTCTGTGGATATAATATGTCATATAATCTCTGGATTTGACATGTTGTTCTATCATCTATTTCACAGCACCAGATTGCAGCAACAAGTAAGCCAATATAATAAAGCAGAACCTATCAACACAAAGTATACCTTTACACGGCACTGTACAATACTATTGCACTATTGTACCAGCAGTCTATCTCAGAGGTATCACATATCAAGTTTCACAACAAAAGACCCTGTGTTTGAATATCAATCATATAGCCTCCGATGCACAGTATGAACCAAGACACCCTATCATAAATTAACCCCCACTTCTCCACCCATACTCACTTCAAGCTTTACCTCTGGGGGAGTAGGGGAGTCACACTTCTGAAATCAAGTACAGAGCATCTAGGTGAACATTATACACCCCTTTGACCAACAGTAGGGGAGACAGGGCAAGCTTCCATTGGTGGCATATGAGGCATATATTATTACATTCAATCTCACATGCACCGCACAATCAATCGTCAGAGCTTGACAGGGTTAGATATACTGGGAATAGGATGGGAAACCCCTATACTGGCTTCATTTCCTGTACTGGTGGAATTTGGTGAAGTTCCTGACTAGCAGTGTAATGCATATAAAGAGGCTCTTCTTCAATTGTAACTTAGCTCTGTTGTTGCATTTCTATGCCCTTATTTCAAGTCAGGATCTATAAATTATGATAACAGAATACATGATAGTTATGGAGGGAGTATTGTTAGACCACTTCATCAAAGAGTCATGTTTTAGGCAGCAGGTAGCCTAGTGGTTAGAGTGTTGGGACTAGTAACTAAAAGGTTGCAAGATTGAATCGCTGCGCTGACAAGGTAAAAAAAATCTGTCGTTCTGCCCCTGAACAAGGCAGTTAACCCACTGTTACCAGGCCGTCATTGAAAATAAAAATGTGTTCTTAACTGACTTGCCTAGTAAAATAAAATTGTAAAAAGCCCTATGCTTAGTTTGAGATTTAAAATCACTGAACACAATCCTTGAACTATCGGGAGCCAAGAACAACACCGTATTTCTAACTGTCTGTACAACTTGATGAAATGTGTCAGAGTGAATCCAATTCAGCACCAATGAATTGTCCCCTTCTTGTAACATCACTGCCCTTCTCCGCCCTGGACCCATACTCACAGCAGGGAGCAGAGACTGCATGTTCTGATTGGAGTCTGCTATTGTGGCCAGGTAAACTAAATTTCTGTGGAGCATCTGCTGGTACCTGTTAACAGAAAACAGATAAAAACCCATGTTAACATTTAAAAAGGCAGGGAGAGAAGCCATCAATACACTGCAAAAACTCAAATACATGATAGTATGAAGCCTGAAAGCTCATCAGGTATAGAGATGTTGTACATAAAGTATAACTTACTGTGAACATTCTGCTGTCTTTCCTTTGCTCTGGAAGTCCATTATACATTGAATCAACTGATTGTTTTCATCCAGTAACTGAAACATGACAGAGCAAAACAGGAAGAAATCTTAGTGTTCATATGCTAAACAAACCATACAACATGCACAAGGACTACTTTTAATTTCCACTGAACTTCACAAAACCCCATTTACTTGAAGAACTGTGCAGATACAAAGTGTGTTAACAGAATGGTTTGTGCTGTCTGTTAGCAAACTAGTCATGTGTAATTGTTCAAATTCGTCTATGTGCATAGTTGTATGGTTTGTCTAATTTAACAAATCATTGGTTTTTGTTTGGCATACATTTTAAAGTGCAAAATAATTGAGAATACAGTAAATACAATGTAAAAAGGGTTGGGGAATTGTGATGCATACATGGAAACAATGTTACTTGTGTTAACGTTTTGAACCATAGACAGTATAACTCCAGAGGACAAACTGTCGTTCCAATCCAGACTACTCATAAAATCATATTATTTTATTTGAGAGTAGAGTAGTGTATGATGTTAATGACAACAATGTAACTAACTAGCTGGTCAAACTGCCTTTGCAGTTTTCTCTACTTAGTAACAAAGCATTTGTCATCTAACGTTACTGTTCTGTGTGCCAGCTAACAAAAGAAGCTAACAATCCAGCTAACAAAATACTAGTAGGCCTCCATTCATATCAGAAACAAATGTAATGTTAGTCCATCGAATCGACAAAAAAAATAGTTATTTTCAGATTTGCCCACTCCCGCGAAGTTCAGATTGACCGCGCTTTACCCTAGCAACATTGTTACCAATCTATTTCCCTTTACTTAGCTAACGTTAGCTGCCTATAGTTCGACCTGGGCACTGGCTAGGCTAGTTAGCTATCTAGCTAGCAGCAGCTAGGTGCTCTCCGCATCCATTCTGTTGTGGTGCGTGATAAAGATGAATTACCTTCTGAATTCCAGTGGGTGTTATATCACCCTTTCCACGTTGTCTGTGAGGTGCAAACGCCACCGACATGGTGATTTGCTATTAGGCGAAATAAACTAAAACATAGAACTAAACAGCTAAAAAAATATGTAGAACTCAAACCAGGCAGTTTAGAATATGAACTCGTATTCCGCCAGCAGCACAAACAATGACGTCACTTTCGTAATGAGGAACCTTCAAAATAAAATCCCGCATTTCCAAACATTGCAAGGTGAATAACCAATTCATATGAAATTGCATTTTTATCAATGGCCACTTTTATTGTGCAATTGTTAAGACCAATAATGCAAAAATACAATGCTGACCCTGGTATGTTAAGAATATTGGGCTGTAGAGAGAACTTTTCTACCTGTCTCAGATAAAGTGGGGTGGGAAATATTCATTAGGTTCTCAAATATGCTTAGTTTCAAATCAAATCAAATCAAATGTTATTGGTCAAATACACATCGTTAAGCAGATGTTAATGCTAGTGTAGCGAAATGCTTGTGCTTCTAGTTCTGACCGTGCAGTAATATCTAACAAGTAATCTAACAATTTCACAACAACTACCTTATACACACAAGTGTAAAGGAATTAATAAGAATATGTACATATAAATATATGGATGAGTGATGGCCGGATGGCATAGGCAAGATGCGGTAGAGGATATAGAGTACAGTATATACATATGAGATGAGTAATGTAGGGTATGTAAACATTATATGAAGTGGCATTGTTTAAAGTGACTAGTGATACATTTATTACATCCATTTTTTAATTATTAAAGTGGCTAGAGATTTGAGTCAGTATGTTGGCAGCAGCCACTCATTTGCTGTACCAGGCGGTGATACAGCCCAACAGGATGCTCTCAATTGTGCATCTGTAAAGGTTTGTGAGTGTCTTTGGTGACAAACCAAACTTCTTCAGCCTCCTGAGGTTGAAGAGGCGCTGCTGCGCCTTCTTCACAACGCTGTCTGTGTGGGTGGACCATTTCAGTTTGTCCGTGATGTGTACACCGAGGAACTTAAAACTTTCCACATTCTACACTACTGTCCCGTCGATGTGGATAGGGGGGTGCTCCCTCTGCTGTTTCCTGAAGTCCACGATCATCTCCTTTCTTTTGTTGACGTTGAGTGTGAGGTTGTTTTCCTGACACCAAAATCCGAAGGCCCTCACCTCCTCCCTGTAGGCCGTCTCGTTGTTGTTGGTAATCAAGCCTACCACTGTAGTGTCGTCTTCAAACTTGATGATTGAGTTGGAGGCGTGCATGGCCACGCAGTCATGGGTGAACAGGGAGTACAGGAGAGGGCTGAGAATGCACCCTTGTGGGGCCCCAGTGTTGAGGATCAGCGGGGTGGAGATGCTGTTTCCTACCCTCACCACCTGGGGGCGTCCTGTCAGAAAGTCCAGGACCCAGTTGCACAGGGCGGGGTTGAGACCCAGGGTCTTGAGCTTAATGATGAGTTTGGAGGGTACTATGGTGTTAAATGCTGAGCTGTAATCGATGAACAGAATTCTTACATAGGTATTCCTCTTGTCCAGATGGGTTAGGGCCGTGTGCAGTGTGATTGCGATTGCGTCGCCTGTGGACCTATTGGGGCGGTAAGCAAATTGGAGTGGGTCTAGGGTATCAGGTAGTGTGGAGGTGATATGATCCTTGACTAGTCTCTCAAAGCACTTCCTGATGATGGAAGTGAGTGCTACGGGGCGATAGTCGTTTTGCTCAGTTACCTTAGCTTTCTTGGGAACAGGAACAATGGTGGCCCTCTTGAAGCATGTGGGAACAGCAGACTGGGATAGGGATTGATTGAATATGTCCGTAAACACACCAGCCAGCAGTTTTGGAGGGGGACTGTGTTATTGACATATGCATTTAATCCTGCATGTTATACTAATTCCAAAACAATACTTTAATGTACTGTTGTTGTGTTGAATATCAGTTGTAAATATCAGTGCTGTGTTCTATCATACGAAATGAAACACAGTGAAAAGGTACTACATTTTCTTCAGAAAGACAAAAGTCATCTTTGCTCTGACACACCCACAAAGAGTGACTAATCTGGGTCAAAGATCATAGTATATGTCAATTATTCGGTCACTTGTTGTCATTGCTTAATATGTTATAATCCTCTTTAGTAAGTGGAGATGGAACAGTTTTGATTGTCTTTGGAATTTGAAGTTTTGACCCAGATTAGTCATTCTTTGTGGATTTGTCAGAGCACAGATTACTTTTGTCTTTCTGAAGAAAATGTAGTACCTTTTCACTGTCTTTTATTTTGTATGATAGAACACAGCTTGCTTCAGGAATTATTGGACCTTCTCTAAGGTAAAGCCCACACTTGATTTTTATACTTGAGTGCAGTCGAAATACCAGTGATTTACATGTAGTGTACAATTTCCCAAATTGATAATTATCTGAAAATGCTATAATACTAAATCATTCAAAAAGCTGTATGTTATATATGCAGGATATTTTATTTGTCAGTCCAAACTTCAAATTCCAAAGACAACAAAAACTCTTTCATCTCCACTTACTAAAGAGGATTATAGCATATTAAGCAATGACAACAAGTGACAGAATAATTGACATATACTATGATCTTTTGAGTCACATCAAAAGGAACAATTTGTGTTAATGTCCCCTGCGTCTTTTGAGAGTCAGGAATTACAGTCTGTTTAGTGACAGCAAAGAGGTTATAAATACATGGCATTACAGTTTCTGGCAATGCATGGATTGGTGGTGGATGTGACACTAAACTATAATTTTCTCATAGGTGCTCCCATTTTAGAAAACAGTCAGACGGTAGTAGTTGTAATGTCTGTGTGATTATTCTCCAAAGCAGTCGTATTAGAGTGCAACGTCAATAAGTTGTCACAATGGAATGCGAAAGTATGTTTTATATGAGTTATCAGAGAAAATGACTACATAATACATTTGAAACTATTTTAAACTTGCTGATCTTGATAATACAGAGACTTGATAAATATCTTTCATTATTTTCTCTGGTGTTGGTTTTGAAAACTTGGTTAATAGGTATACTGCTAACCTTGATAGAAAAGCCTATAACTCTCCATTGTTGTTCTGAAAGCTTCATTATACTTTGTACTGTCAGCCTTGTTGTCTCTTGTAATGCATTTTAAACTCTATAAAAAGTAGCTTTGCTGACCTTGATCGATAATCATGAAAATCTTGCTTGTAAATAATCTTGTCTATGATATACATTTTTAAAACTAGTTAACAGGCCTATGCCTTTACTGTATACTGTTAACCTTGACAGATAAGAAGTATATAACAGCCTACAATTTGTAAAAAAAAAAAAGTGCAATTATACTGTGGCCTGGTTAATATTCATTACATGTAACTTGTAAATACATACGATTTTGTTTTGATAAAAAAAAGTTAGGCTTATATATAGCGTACACAATAGCTTATAACATACCAGTATTTGTAAACCTTCAAAAGAAATTGTGATATTAATGGGCTCCCGAGTGTGGTGCACAATAGGCCCAGTGTTATCTGGGTTAGGGTTTGGCTGGGGTAGGCTGTCATTGTAAGTACGATTTTTTTCTTAACTGACTTGCCTAATTAAATAAAGGATAAATAACTAATACTACAACAACAAAGTTATCAATACAAATTTTCAAAGCTTTGCAATGCTGCGAAAAACAGTTGTACTGCACTAGAGTGCAAAAACAAATCGATATTCCCAGTTCAGTATGTCTTTGCAAGGCAAATATTATTTTGAAAAATAATATTACACGATCGCGCTGCCAGCATAATATCCAGCTGCTAGGAGAAAAACCTCTCCTGGAGTTTTATCCCAGAAAACACAACCTCTCCTGGAGTTTTCTCCCAGAAAACACAACCTCTCCTGGAGTTTTCTCCCAGAAAACACAACCTCTCCTGGAGTTTTCTCCAGAGGAAACACAACCTCTCTGGAGTTTTCTCCCAGAAAACACAACCTCTCCTGGAGTTTTCTCCCAGAAAAAACAACCTCTCCTGGAGTTTTCTCCAGAGGAAACACAATCTCCCCTGGAGTTTTCTCCAGAGGAAACACAACCTCTCCTGGAGTTTTCTCCAGAGGAAACACAACCTCTCTGGAGTTTTCTCCAGAGGAAACACAACCTCTCCTGGAGTTTTATCCCAGAAAACACAACCTCTCCTGGAGTTTTCTCCAGAGGAAACACAACCTCTCCTGGAGTTTTCTCCAGAGGAAACACAACCTCTCCTGGAGTTTTCTCCCAGAAAACACAACCTCTCCTGGAGTTTTCTCCCAGAAAACACAACCTCTCCTGGAGTTTTCTCCAGAGGAAACACAACCTCTCTGGAGTTTTCTCACAGAAAACACAACCTCTCTGGAGTTTTCTCCAGAGGAAACATAACCTCTCTGGAGTTTTCTCCAGAGGAAACACAACCTCTCTGGAGTTTTCTCCAGAGGAAACACAACCTCTCTGGAGTTTTCTCCAGAGGAAACACAACCTCTCCTGGAGTTTTATCCCAGAAAACACAACCTCTCCTGGAGTTTTTCTCCAGAGGAAACACAACCTCTCTGGAGTTTTCTCCCAGAAAACACAACCTCTCCTGGAGTTTTCTCCAGAGGAAACACAACCTCTCCTGGAGTTTTCTCCAGAGAAAACACAACCTCTCCTGGAGTTTTCTCCAGAGGAAACACAACCTCTCCTGGAGTTTTCTAACAGAGGAAACACAACCTCTCCTGGAGTTTTCTCCAGAGGAAACACAACCTCTCCTGGAGTTTTCTCCAGAGGAAACACAACCTCTCTGGAGTTTTCTCCAGAGGAAACACAACCTCTTCTGGAGTTTTCTCCAGAGGAAACACAACCTCTCCTGTAGTTTTCTCCAAGGAAACACAACCTCTCCTGTAGTTTTATCCCAGAAAACACAACCTCTCCTGGAGTTTTCTCCAGAGGAAACACAACCTCTCCTGGAGTTTTCTCCAGAGGAAACACAACCTCTCCTGGAGTTTTATCCCAGAAAACACAACCTCTCCTGGAGTTTTCTCCAGAGGAAACACAACCTCTCCTGGAGTTTTCTCCAGAGGAAACACAACCTCTCTGGAGTTTTCTCCCAGAAAACACAACCTCTCCTGTAGTTTTCTCCAGAGGAAACACAACCTCTCCTGGAGTTTTCTCCCAGAAAACACAACCTCTCCTGGAGTTTTCTCCAGAGGAAACACAACCTCTCTGGAGTTTTCTCCAGAGGAAACACAACCTCTCCTGGAGTTTTCTCCAGAGGAAACACAACCTCTCCTGGAGTTTTCTCCAGAGGAAACACAACCTCTCCTGGAGTTTTCTCCCAGGAAACACAACCTCTCCTGGAGTTTTATCCCAGAAAACACAACCTCTCCTGGAGTTTTCTCCAGAGGAAACACAACCTCTCCTGGAGTTTTCTCCAGAGGAAACACAACCTCTCCTGGAGTTTTATCCCAGAAAACACAACCTCTCCTGGAGTTTTCTCCAGAGGAAACACAACCTCTCCTGGAGTTTTATCCCAGAAAACACAACCTCTCTGGAGTTTTCTCCCAGAAAACACAACCTCTCCTGGAGTTTTCTCCAGAGGAAACACAACCTCTCCTGGAGTTTTCTCCAGAGGAAACACAACCTCTCCTGGAGTTTTCTCCAGAGGAAACACAACCTCTCTGGAGTTTTCTCACAGAAAACACAACCTCTCTGGAGTTTTCTCCCAGGAAACACAACCTCTCCTGGAGTTTTCTCCAGAGGAAACACAACCTCTCCTGGAGTTTTCTCCAGAGGAAACACAACCTCTCCTGGAGTTTTCTCCAGAGGAAACTCAACCTCTCCTGGAGTTTTCTCCAGAGGAAACACAACCTCTCTGGAGTTTTCTCCCAGAAAACACAACCTCTCCTGGAGTTTTCTCCAGAGGAAACACAACCTCTCTGGAGTTTTCTCACAGAAAACACAACCTCTCTGGAGTTTTCTCCCAGGAAACACAACCTCTCCTGGAGTTTTCTCCAGAGGAAACACAACCTCTCCTGGAGTTTCCTCCAGAGGAAACACAACCTCTCCTGGAGTTTTCTCCAGAGGAAACACAAACTCTCCTGGAGTTTTCTCCAGAGGAAACACAACCTCTCCTGGAGTTTTCTCCAGAGGAAACACAACCTCTCTGGAGTTTTCTCACAGAAAACACAACCTCTCTGGAGTTTTCTCCCAGGAAACACAACCTCTCCTGGAGTTTTCTCCCAGAAAACACAACCTCTCCTGGAGTTTTCTCCAGAGGAAACACAACCTCTCCTGGAGTTTTCTCCAGAGGAAACACAACCTCTCCTGGAGTTTTCTCCAGAGGAAACACAACCTCTCCTGGAGTTTTCTCCAGAGGAAACACAACCTCTCCTGGAGTTTTCTCCAGAGGAAACACAACCTCTCTGGAGTCTTCTCCAGAGGAAACACAACCTCTCTGGAGTCTTCTCCAGAGGAAACACAACCTCTCCTGGAGTTTTCTCCAGAGGAAACACAACCTCTCCTGGAGTTTTCTCACAGAAAACACAACCTCTCCTGGAGTTTTCTCCAGAGGAAACACAACCTCTCCTGGAGTTTTCTCCCAGAAAACACAACCTCTCCTGGAGTTTTCTCCCAGAAAACACAACCTCTCCTGGAGTTTTCTCCAGAGGAAACACAACCTCTCCTGGAGTTTTCTCCAGAGGAAACACAACCTCTCCTGGAGTTTTCTCCAGAGGAAACACAACCTCTCCTGGAGTTTTCTCCAGAGGAAACACAACCTCTCCTGGAGTTTTCTCCAGAGGAAACACAACCTCTCCTGGAGTTTTCTCCCAGAAAACACAACCTCTCTGGAGTTTTCTCCCAGAAAACACAACCTCTCCTGGAGTTTTCTCCAGAGGAAACACAACCTCTCTGGAGTTTTCTCCAGAGGAAACACAACCTCTCCTGGAGTTTTCTCCCAGAGGAAACACAACCTCTCCTGGAGTTTTATCACAGGAAACACAACCTCTCTGGAGTTTTCTCCAGAGGAAATGGGTAATGAAACAACGGGTTGCAGTGGGAGTTGAGTCACGCAATTTTAAAAGCTCATGTTGATCAGTAAGCTATTTAATGTGAAAGCGAAAGCTACAAACTGGAGCACATTGGATAACTGGAACCATTTCACAGCGTCAAGAAACATTGATGAATACCAGCACTCAGATAATGAAGTTTTATTTGTCGGGATGCTGGTAAAACGCTGTGTCTGTGTCTCTGTCTGTCTCTAAGTCTCTGTCTGTGTTTGTGTCTCTGTCTGTGTCTGTGTCTGTGTCTCTGTCTGTGTCTGTGTCTCTGTCTGTCTCTAAGTCTCTGTCTGTGTCTGTTTCTCTGTCTGTGTCTCTGTATGTGTCTCTGTCTGTGTCCGTGTGAGTGTGATACTCATGACTGTTTTTGAAAAGAAGAGGGAACACACATTTGTTGAGAGTTATCGCAATTCACGACAACTCATCACCATCGATCTGTCTAATCTTCTATCTCTCTCCAGTTGACCTCGCTGTCTCCTCACATCACTGTCTCTCACCCTATTTCACCTCTTCTATCTCTCTCCAGTTGACCTCGCTGTCTCCTCACATCACTGTCTTTCGCCCTATTTCACCTCTTCTATATCTCTCGATTTATTCCTCTCTTGCTCTCACACAAACCATACTATACAAACATACCGTCTTTATCTCCTTCCATCCACCTCTCTCGTCTCTCTTCTACTTCCACCTCTTTTCCCTCTATCTGTCTCCTCTCCCCTGTCGTCTCTCTTCTCCTCCCACCTCTTTTCCCTCTATCTGTCTCCTCTCCTCTCCACTGTCGTCTCTCTTCTCCTCCCACCTCTTTTCCCTCTATCTGTCTCCTCTCCTCTCCCCTGTCGTCTCTCTTCTCCTCCCACCTCTTTTCCCTCTATCTGTCTCCTCTCCTCTCCCCTGTCGTCTCTCCTCTCCTCCCACCTCTTTTCCCTCTATCTGTCTCCTCTCCCCTGTCGTCTCTCCTCTCCTCCCACCTCTTTTCCCTCTATCTGTCTCCTCTCCCCTGTCGTCTCTCCTCTCCTCCCACCTCTTTTCCCTCTATCTGTCTCCTCTCCCCTGTCGTCTCTCCTCTCCTCCCACCTATTTTCCCTCTCTCCCTGGGTCCTTGATGAAACGACATAGAGAGGGTGGTGTGAGAGAAGGTCTAATGGGACAGACCACCTCTTTTCCCTCTGTCTGTCTCCTCTCCCCTGTCGTCTCTCCTCTCCTCCCACCTCTTTTCCCTCTATCTGTCTCCTCTCCCCTGTCATCTCTCCTCTCCTCCCACCTCTTTTCCCTGTATCTGTCTCCTCTCCCCTGTCGTCTCTCCTCTCCTCCCACCTCTTTTCCCTCTATCTGTCTCCTCTCCCCTGTCGTCTCTCCTCTCCTCCCACCTCTTTTCCCTCTCTCCCTGGGTCCTTGATGAAACGACATAGAGAGGGTGGTGTGAGAGAAGGTCTAATGGGACAGACCACCTCTTTTCCCTCTATCTGTCTCCTCTCCCCTGTCGTCTCTCCTCTCCTCCCACCTCTTTTCCCTCTATCTGTCTCCTCTCCCCTGTCATCTCTCCTCTCCCCCCACCTCTTTTCCCTCTATATGTCTCCTCTCCCCTGTCGTCTCTCCTCTCCTTCCACCTCTTTTCCCTCTATCTGTCACCTCTCCCTTGTCGTCTCTCCTCTCCTTCCACCTCTTTTGACTCCCAGGTGGACAGGAAGTGGAAGCAGACTATTGAGTGAGTTAGGTGTCAAAGGTCAGGTGACATGTATGCCACATGTAATTTAAGTAAACACACACGCACACGCACACGCACACGCATAAGTATACTATACACGCATACTTGCATATATGGGGGGTAGTTGGGGGTGGTGTTTGAGGGTGGTATTTGGGGGATGTTATTGTGGGTAGTGATTGAGGGTGGTGTTTGGGGGTGGTCATTGGGGGTGGTGTTTGAGGGTGGTGTTTGAGGGTCGTGTTTGGGGTGGTGTTTGGGGTGGTTATTGGGGGTGGTGTTGGGGGTGGTTATTGGGGGGTGGTGTTTGGGGGTGGTGTATGGGGGTGGTTATTCGGTGGCGTTTGGGGGATATTATTGGGGGTGGTGTTTGGGGTGGTGTTTGGGGTGGTGTTTGGGGGGTGGTGTTTGGGGGTGGTGTTTGGGGTGGTTATTGGGGTGTAGTTTGGGGGATATTATTGGGGGTGGTGTTTGGGGGATATTATTGGGGGTGGTGTTTGGGGTGGTTATTGGGGTGGTGTTTGGGGTGGTTATTGGGGGGTGGTGTTTGGGGGGTGATTATTGGGGGATGTTATTGTGGGTAGTGTTTGAGGGTGGTGCTTGGGAGTGGTTATTGAGGGTGGTGTTTGAGGGTGGTTATTGGGGGATATTATTGGGGGTGGTGTTTGGGGTGGTTATTGGGGGTGGTGTTTGAGGTGGTTTTGGGATGGTGTTTGGGGTGGTTATTGGGGTGGTGTTTGGGGTGGTTATTGGGGGTGGTGTTTGGACTGGTTATTGGGGTGGTGTTTGGGGTGGTTATTGGGGGGTGGTGTTTGGGGTGGTTGTTGGGGGTGGTGTTTGGGGTGGTTATTGGGGTGTAGTTTGGGGGATATTATTGGGGGTGGTGTTTGGGGGATATTATTGGGGGTGGTGTTTGGGGTGGTTATTGGGGGGTGGTGTTTGGGGTGGTTGTTGGGAGTGTTGTTTGGGGTGGTTATTGTGGTGGTGTTGGGGGTGGTTATTGGGGGGTGGTGTTTGGGGGTGGTGTATGGGGTGGTTATTGGGGTGTAGTTTGGGGGATATTATTGGGGGTGGTGTTTGGGGGATATTATTGGGGGTGGTGTTTGGGGTGGTGTTTGGGGTGGTTATTGGGGTGGTGTTTGGGGTGGTTATTGGGGGGTGGTGTTTGGGGGGTGATTATTGGGGGATGTTATTGTGGGTAGTGTTTGAGGGTGGTGTTTGGGAGTGGTTATTGGGGGTGGTGTTTGAGGGTGGTGTTTGGGGTGGTTATTGGGGGATATTATTGGGGGTGGTGTTTGGGGTGGTTATTGGGGGTGGTGTTTGGGGTGGTTATTGGGGGTGGTGTTTGAGGTGGTTTTGGGATGGTGTTTGGGGTGGTTATTGGGGTGGTGTTTGGGGTGGTTATTGGGGGTGGTGCTTGGGGTGGTTATTGGGGTGGTGTTTGGGGTGGTTATTGGGGGTGGTGTTTGGGGTGGTTATTGGGGTGTAGTTTGGGGGATATTATTGGGGGTGGTGTTTGGGGGATATTATTGGGGGTGGTGTTTGGGGTGGTTATTGGGGTGGTGTTTGGCGTGGTTATTGGGGGGTGGTGTTTGGGGTGGTTGTTGGGAGTGGTGTTTGGGGTGGTTATTGGGGTGGTGTTTGGGGGATATTATTGGGGGTGGTGTTTGGGGAGTGATTATTGGGGGATGTTATTGTGGGTAGTGTTTGAGGGTGTTGTTTGGGAGTGGTTATTGGGGGTGGTGTTTGAGGGTGGTGTTTGAGGGTGGTGTTTGGGGTGGTTATTGGGGGATATTATTGGGGGTGGTGTTTGGGGGATATTTTTGGGTGTGGTGTTTGGGGGATATTATTGGGGGTGGTGTTTGGGGTGGTTATTGGGGTGGTGTTTGGGGTGGTTATTGGGGGGTGGTGTTTGGGGTGGTTATTGGGGGTGGTGTTTGGGGGATATTATTGGGGGTGGTGTTTGGGGGTGGTTATTGGGGGTGGCGTTTGGGGGTGGTGTTTGGTGGTGGTTATTGGGGTGGTGTTTGGGGTGGTTATTGGGGGTGGTGTTTGGGGGGTGGTTATTGGGGGGTGTTATTGGGGGTGTGTTTGGGGGTGGTTATTGGGGGTGGTTATTGGGGGATGTTACTGGAGGTGGTGTTTGGGGGTGGTGTTTGGTGTGGTGTTTGGGGGATATTATTGGGGGATGTTATTGTGGGTAGTGTTTGAGGGTGGTGCTTGGGAGTGGTTATTGAGGGTGGTGTTTGAGGGTGGTTATTGGGGGATAATATTGGGGGTGGTGTTTGGGGTGGTTATTGGGGGTGGTGTTTGGGGTGGTTATTGGGGGTGGTGTTTGAGGTGGTTTTGGGATGGTGTTTGGGGTGGTTATTGGGGTGGTGTTTGGGGTGGTTATTGGGGGTGGTGTTTGGACTGGTTATTGGGGTGGTGTTTGGGGTGGTTATTGGGGGGTGGTGTTTGGGGTGGTTGTTGGGGGTGGTGTTTGGGGTGGTTATTGGGGTGTAGTTTGGGGGATATTATTGGGGGTGGTGTTTGGGGGATATTATTGGGGGTGGTGTTTGGGGTGGTTATTGGGGGGTGGTGTTTGGGGTGGTTGTTGGGAGTGTTGTTTGGGGTGGTTATTGTGGTGGTGTTGGGGGTGGTTATTGGGGGGTGGTGTTTGGGGGTGGTGTATGGGGTGGTTATTGGGGTGGTTATTGGGGGATATTATTGGGGGTGGTGTTTGGGGGATATTTTTGGGTGTGGTGTTTGGGGGATATTATTGGGGGTGGTGTTTGGGGTGGTTATTGGGGTGGTGTTTGGGGTGGTTATTGGGGGGTGGTGTTTGGGGTGGTTATTGGGGGTGGTGTTTGGGGGATATTATTGGGGGTGGTGTTTGGGGGTGGTAATTGGGGGTGGCGTTTGGGGGTGGTGTTTGGTGGTGGTTATTGGGGTGGTGTTTGGGGTGGTTATTGGGGGTGGTGTTTGGGGGGTGGTGTTTGGGGTGGTTATTGGGGGTGGTGTTTGGGGGATATTATTGGGGGTGGTGTTTGGGGGTGGTTATTGGGGGTGGCGTTTGGGGGTGGTGTTTGGTGGTGGTTATTGGGGTGGTTATTGGGGTGGTGTTTGGGGTGGTTATTGGGGGTGGTGTTTGGGGTGGTTGTTGGGGGTGGTGTTTGGGGTGGTTATTGGGGTGTAGTTTGGGGGATATTATTGGGGGTGGTGTTTGGGGGATATTATTGGGGGTGGTGTTTGGGGTGGTTATTGGGGTGGTGTTTGGCGTGGTTATTGGGGGGTGGTGTTTGGGGTGGTTGTTGGGAGTGGTGTTTGGGGTGGTTATTGGGGTGGTGTTTGGGGGATATTATTGGGGGTGGTGTTTGGGGAGTGATTATTGGGGGATGTTATTGTGGGTAGTGTTTGAGGGTGGTGTTTGGGAGTGGTTATTGGGGGTGGTGTTTGAGGGTGGTGTTTGAGGGTGGTGTTTGGGGTGGTTATTGGGGGATATTATTGGGGGTGGTGTTTGGGGGATATTTTTGGGTGTGGTGTTTGGGGGATATTATTGGGGGTGGTGTTTGGGGTGGTTATTGGGGTGGTGTTTGGGGTGGTTATTGGGGGGTGGTGTTTGGGGTGGTTATTGGGGGTGGTGTTTGGGGGATATTATTGGGGGTGGTGTTTGGGGGTGGTTATTGGGGGTGGCGTTTGGGGGTGGTGTTTGGTGGTGGTTATTGGGGTGGTGTTTGGGGTGGTTATTGGGGGTGGTGTTTGGGGGGTGGTTATTGGGGGGTGTTATTGGGGGTGTGTTTGGGGGTGGTTATTGGGGGTGGTTATTGGGGGATGTTACTGGAGGTGGTGTTTGGGGGTGGTGTTTGGTGTGGTGTTTGGGGGATATTATTGGGGTGGTGTTTGGGGTGGTTATTGGGGTGGTGTTTGGGGGTGTTATTGGGGGTGGTGTTTGGGGGTGGTTATTGGGGTGGTGTTTGAGGGTGGTTATTGTGGTGGTGTTTGGGGGATATTATTAGGGGTGGTGTTTGGGGTGGTTATTGGGGTGGTGTTTGGGGTGGTTATTGGGGGGTGGTGTTTGGGGGTGGTGTTTGGGGTGGTTATTGGGGTGGAGTTTGGGGGATATTATTGGGGGTGGTGTTTGGGGGATATTATTGGTGGTGGTGTTTGGGGTGGTGTTTGGGGTGATTATTGGGGTGGTGTTTGGGGTGGTTATTGGGGGGTGGTGTTTGGGGGGTGATTATTGGGGGATGTTATTGTGGGTAGTGTTTGAGGATGGTGTTTGAGAGTGGTTATTGGGGGTGGTGTTTGAGGGCTGTGTTTGGGGTGGTTATTGGGGGATATTATTGGGGGTGGTGTTTGGGGTGGTTGTTGGGAGTGGTGTTTGGGGTGGTTATTGGGGTGGTGTTTGGGGGATATTATTGGGGGTGGTGTTTGGGGAGTGATTATTGGGGGATGTTATTGTGGGTAGTGTTTGAGGGTGGTGTTTGGGAGTGGTTATTGGGGGTGGTGTTTGAGGGTGGTGTTTGGGGTGGTTATTGGGGGATATTATTGGGGGTGGTGTTTGGGGGATATTTTTGGGTGTGGTGTTTGGGGGATATTATTGGGGGTGGTGTTTGGGGTGGTTATTGGGGTGGTGTTTGGGGTGGTTATTGGGGGGTGGTGTTTGGGGTGGTTATTGGGGGTGGTGTTTGGGGGATATTATTGGGGGTGGTGTTTGGGGGTGGTTATTGGGGGTGGCGTTTGGGGGTGGTGTTTGGTGGTGGTTATTGGGGTGGTGTTTGGGGTGGTTATTGGGGGTGGTGTTTGGGGGGTGGTTATTGGGGGGTGTTATTGGGGGTGTGTTTGGGGGTGGTTATTGGGGGTGGTTATTGGGGGATGTTACTGGAGGTGGTGTTTGGGGGTGGTGTTTGGTGTGGTGTTTGGGGGATATTATTGGGGGATGTTATTGTGGGTAGTGTTTGAGGGTGGTGCTTGGGAGTGGTTATTGAGGGTGGTGTTTGAGGGTGGTTATTGGGGGATAATATTGGGGGTGGTGTTTGGTGTGGTTATTGGGGGTGGTGTTTGGGGTGGTTATTGGGGGTGGTGTTTGAGGTGGTTTTGGGATGGTGTTTGGGGTGGTTATTGGGGTGGTGTTTGGGGTGGTTATTGGGGGTGGTGTTTGGACTGGTTATTGGGGTGGTGTTTGGGGTGGTTATTGGGGGGTGGTGTTTGGGGTGGTTGTTGGGGGTGGTGTTTGGGGTGGTTATTGGGGTGTAGTTTGGGGGATATTATTGGGGGTGGTGTTTGGGGGATATTATTGGGGGTGGTGTTTGGGGTGGTTATTGGGGGGTGGTGTTTGGGGTGGTTGTTGGGAGTGTTGTTTGGGGTGGTTATTGTGGTGGTGTTGGGGGTGGTTATTGGGGGGTGGTGTTTGGGGGTGGTGTATGGGGTGGTTATTGGGGTGGTTATTGGGGGATATTATTGGGGGTGGTGTTTGGGGGATATTTTTGGGTGTGGTGTTTGGGGGATATTATTGGGGGTGGTGTTTGGGGTGGTTATTGGGGTGGTGTTTGGGGTGGTTATTGGGGGGTGGTGTTTGGGGTGGTTATTGGGGGTGGTGTTTGGGGGATATTATTGGGGGTGGTGTTTGGGGGTGGTTATTGGGGGTGGCGTTTGGGGGTGGTGTTTGGTGGTGGTTATTGGGGTGGTGTTTGGGGTGGTTATTGGGGGTGGTGTTTGGGGGGTGGTGTTTGGGGTGGATATTGGGGGTGGTGTGTGGGGGATATTATTGGGGGTGGTGTTTGGGGGTGGTTATTGGGGGTGGCGTTTGGGGGTGGTGTTTGGTGGTGGTTATTGGGGTGGTTATTGGGGTGGTGTTTGGGGTGGTTATTGGGGGTGGTGTTTGGGGTGGTTGTTGGGGGTGGTGTTTGGGGTGGTTATTGGGGTGTAGTTTGGGGGATATTATTGGGGGTGGTGTTTGGGGGATATTATTGGGGGTGGTGTTTGGGGTGGTTATTGGGGTGGTGTTTGGCGTGGTTATTGGGGGGTGGTGTTTGGGGTGGTTGTTGGGAGTGGTGTTTGGGGTGGTTATTGGGGTGGTGTTTGGGGGATATTATTGGGGGTGGTGTTTGGGGAGTGATTATTGGGGGATGTTATTGTGGGTAGTGTTTGAGGGTGGTGTTTGGGAGTGGTTATTGGGGGTGTTGTTTGAGGGTGGTGTTTGAGGGTGGTGTTTGGGGTGGTTATTGGGGGATATTATTGGGGGTGGTGTTTGGGGGATATTTTTGGGTGTGGTGTTTGGGGGATATTATTGGGGGTGGTGTTTGGGGTGGTTATTGGGGTGGTGTTTGGGGTGGTTATTGGGGGGTGGTGTTTGGGGTGGTTATTGGGGGTGGTGTTTGGGGGATATTATTGGGGGTGGTGTTTGGGGGTGGTTATTGGGGGTGGCGTTTGGGGGTGGTGTTTGGTGGTGGTTATTGGGGTGGTGTTTGGGGTGGTTATTGGGGGTGGTGTTTGGGGGGTGGTTATTGGGGGGTGTTATTGGGGGTGTGTTTGGGGGTGGTTATTGGGGGTGGTTATTGGGGGATGTTACTGGAGGTGGTGTTTGGGGGTGGTGTTTGGTGTGGTGTTTGGGGGATATTATTGGGGTGGTGTTTGGGGTGGTTATTGGGGTGGTGTTTGGGGGTGTTATTGGGGGTGGTGTTTGGGGGTGGTTATTGGGGTGGTGTTTGAGGGTGGTTATTGTGGTGGTGTTTGGGGGATATTATTAGGGGTGGTGTTTGGGGTGGTTATTGGGGTGGTGTTTGGGGTGGGTATTGGGGGGTGGTGTTTGGGGGTGGAGTTTGGGGTGGTTATTGGGGTGGAGTTTGGGGGATATTATTGGGGGTGGTGTTTGGGGGATATTATTGGTGGTGGTGTTTGGGGTGGTGTTTGGGGTGGTTATTGGGGTGGTGTTTGGGGTGGTTATTGGGGGGTGGTGTTTGGGGGGTGATTATTGGGGGATGTTATTGTGGGTAGTGTTTGAGGATGGTGTTTGAGAGTGGTTATTGGGGGTGGTGTTTGAGGGCTGTGTTTGGGGTGGTTATTGGGGGATATTATTGGGGGTGGTGTTTGGGGTGGTTGTTGGGAGTGGTGTTTGGGGTGGTTATTGGGGTGGTGTTTGGGGGATATTATTGGGGGTGGTGTTTGGGGAGTGATTATTGGGGGATGTTATTGTGGGTAGTGTTTGAGGGTGGTGTTTGGGAGTGGTTATTGGGGGTGGTGTTTGAGGGTGGTGTTTGAGGGTGGTGTTTGGGGTGGTTATTGGGGGATATTATTGGGGGTGGTGTTTGGGGGATATTTTTGGGTGTGGTGTTTGGGGGATATTATTGGGGGTGGTGTTTGGGGTGGTTATTGGGGTGGTGTTTGGGGTGGTTATTGGGGGGTGGTGTTTGGGGTGGTTATTGGGGGTGGTGTTTGGGGGATATTATTGGGGGTGGTGTTTGGGGGTGGTTATTGGGGGTGGCGTTTGGGGGTGGTGTTTGGTGGTGGTTATTGGGGTGGTGTTTGGGGTGGTTATTGGGGGTGGTGTTTGGGGGGTGGTTATTGGGGGGTGTTATTGGGGGTGTGTTTGGGGGTGGTTATTGGGGGATGTTACTGGAGGTGGAGTTTGGGGGTGGTGTTTGGTGTGGTGTTTGGGGGATATTATTGGGGTGGTGTTTGGGGTGGTTATTGGGGTGGTGTTTGGGGGTGTTATTGGGGGTGGTGTTTGGGGGTGGTTATTGGGGTGGTGTTTGAGGGTGGTTATTGTGGTGGTGTTTGGGGGATATTATTAGGGGTGGTGTTTGGGGTGGTTATTGGGGTGGTGTTTGGGGTGGTTATTGGGGGGTGGTGTTTGGGGGTGGTGTTTGGGGTGGTTATTGGGGTGGAGTTTGGGGGATATTATTGGGGGTGGTGTTTGGGGGATATTATTGGTGGTGGTGTTTGGGGTGGTGTTTGGGGTGGTTATTGGGGTGGTGTTTGGGGTGGTTATTGGGGGGTGGTGTTTGGGGGGTGATTATTGGGGGATGATATTGTGGGTAGTGTTTGAGGATGGTGTTTGAGAGTGGTTATTGGGGGTGGTGTTTGAGGGCTGTGTTTGGGGTGGTTATTGGGGGATATTATTGGGGGTGGTGTTTGGGGTGGTTATTGGGGGTGGTGTTTGGGGTGGTTTTGGGATGGTGTTTGGGGTGGTTATTGGGGGTGGTGTTTGGGGTGGTTATTGGGGGGTGGTGTTTGGGGTGGTTATTGGGGGTTGGTGTTTGGGATGGTTATTGGGGGTGGTGTTTGGGGTGGTTATTGGGGTGGAGTTTGGGGGATATTATTGGGGGTGGTGTTTGGGGGATATTATTGGGGGTGGTGTTTGGGTGATATTATTGGGGGTGGTGTTTGGGGGTGGTGTTTGGTGGTGGTTATTGGGGTGGTGTTTGGGGGTGGTTATTGGGGGTGGTGTTTGGGGGTGGTTATTGGGGGTGGTTATTGGGGGATGTTACTGGAGGTGGTGTTTGTGGGTGGTGTTTGGGGTGGTGTTTGGGGGATATTATTGGGGGTGGTGTTTGGGGTGGTTATTGGGGTGGTGTTTGAGGGTGGTGATTAAGGGTGGTGTTTGGGGTGGTTATTGGGGGATATTATTGGGGGTGGTGTTTGGGGTGGTTATTGGGGGTGGTGTTTGGGGTGGTTTTGGGATGGTGTTTGGGGTGGTTATTGGGGGTGGTGTTTGGGGTGGTTATTGGGGTGGAGTTTGAGGGTGGTGTTTAAGGGTGGTGTTTGGGGTGGTTATTGGGGGATATTATTGGGGGTGGTGTTTGGGGTGGTTATTGGGGGTGGTGTTTGGGGTGGTTTTGGGATGGTGTTTGGGGTGGTTATTGGGGTGGTTATTGGGGGTGGTGTTTGGGGTGGTTATTGGGGTGGTATTTGGGGTGGTTATTGGGGGGTGGTGTTTGGGGTGGTTATTGGGGGTGGTGTTTGGGGTGGTTATTGGGGGTGGTGTTTGGGGGTGGTGTTTGGTGGTGGTTATTGGGGTGGTGTTTGGGGTGGTTATTGGGGGTGGTGTTTGGGGGGTGGTTATTGGGGGTGTTATTGGGGGTGGTGTTTGGGGGTGGTTATTGGGGTGGTTATTGTGGGTAGTGTTTGAGGGTGGTGTTTGGGAGTGGTTATTGGGGGTGGTGTTTGAGGGTGGTGTTTAAGGGTGGTGTTTGGGGTGGTTATTGGGGGATATTTTTGGGGGTGGTGTTTGGGGTGGTTATTGGGGGGGGTGTTTGGGTTGGTTTTGGGATGGTGTTTGGGGTGGTTATTGGGGTGGTGTTTGGGTTGGTTATTGGGGGTGGTGTTTGGGGTGGTTATTGGGGTGGTGTTTGGGGTGGTTATTGGGGGGTGGTGTTTGGGGTGGTTATTGGGGGTGGTGTTTGGGGTGGTTATTGGGGTGGAGTTTGGGGGATATTATTGGGGGTGGTGTTTGGGGGATATTATTGGGGGTGGTGTTTGGGGGTGGTTATTGGGGGTGGCGTTTGGGGGTGGTGTTTGGTGGTGGTTATTGGGGTGGTGTTTGGGGTGGTTATTGGGGGTGGTGTTTGGGGGGTGGTTATTGGGGGGTGTTATTGGGGGTGTGTTTGGGGGTGGTTATTGGGGGTGGTTATTGGGGGATGTTACTGGAGGTGGTGTTTGGGAGTGGTGTTTGGTGTGGTGTTTGGGGGATATTATTGGGGGTGGTGTTTGGGGTGGTTATTGGGGTGGTGTTTGGGGTGGTGTTTGGGGGTGGTTATTGGGGTGGTGTTTGAGGGTGGTTATTGTGGTGGTGTTTGGGGGATATTATTGGGGGTGGTGTTTGGGGTGGTTATTGGGGTGGTGTTTGGGGTGGTTATTGGGGGGTGGTGTTTGGGGGTGGTGTTTGGGGTGGTTATTGGGGTGGAGTTTGGGGGATATTATTGGGGGTGGTGTTTGGGGGATATTATTGGTGGTGGTGTTTGGGGTGGTGTTTGGGGTGGTTATTGGGGTGGTGTTTGGGGTGGTTATTGGGGGGTGGTGTTTGGGGGGTGATTATTGGGGGATGTTATTGTGGGTAGTGTTTGAGGATGGTGTTTGAGAGTGGTTATTGGGGGTGGTGTTTGAGGGTGGTGTTTGGGGGATATTATTGAGGGTGGTGTTTGGGTGATATTATTGGGGGTGTTGTTTGGGGGTGGTGTTTGGTGGTGGTTATTGGGGTGGTGTTTGGGGGTGGTTATTGGGGGGTGGTGTTTGGGGGTGGTTATTGGGGGTGGTTATTGGGGGTAGTGTTTGAGGGTGGTGTTTGGGAGTGGTTATTGGGGTTGGTGTTTGAGGGTGGTGTTTAAGGGTGGTGTTTGGGGTGGTTATTGGGGGATATTATTGGGGGTGGTGTTTGGGGGGGTTTTTGGGGGGGGTGTTTGGGGTGGTTTTGGGATGGTGTTTGGGGTGGTTATTGGGGTGGTTATTGGGGGTGGTGTTTGGGTTGGTTATTGGGGTGGTATTTGGGGTGGTTATTGGGGGGTGGTGTTTGGGGTGGTTATTGGGGGTGGTGTTTGGGGTGGTTATTGGGGGTGGTGTTTGGGGGTGGTGTTTGGTGGTGGTTATTGGGGTGGTGTTTGGGGTGGTTATTGGGGGTGGTGTTTGGGGGGTGGTTATTGGGGGGTGTTATTGGGGGTGGTGTTTGGGGGTGGTTATTGGGGTGGTTATTGTGGGTAGTGTTTGAGGGTGGTGTTTGGGAGTGGTTATTGGGGGTGATGTTTGAGGGTGGTGTTTAAGGGTGGTGTTTGGGGTGGTTATTGGGGGATATTATTGGGGGTGGTGTTTGGGGTGGTTATTGGGGGGGGTGTTTGGGTTGGTTTTGGGATGGTGTTTGGGGTGGTTATTGGGGTGGTGTTTGGGGTGGTTATTGGGGGTGGTGTTTGGGGTGGTTATTGGGGTGGTGTTTGGGGTGGTTATTGGGGGGTGGTGTTTGGGGTGGTTATTGGGGGTGGTGTTTGGGGTGGTTATTGGGGTGGAGTTTGGGGATATTATTGGGGGTGGTGTTTGGGGGATATTATTGGGGGTGGTGTTTGGGGGTGGTTATTGGGGGTGGCGTTTGGGGGTGGTGTTTGGTGGTGGTTATTGGGGTGGTGTTTGGGGTGGTTATTGGGGGTGGTGTTTGGGGGGTGGTTATTGGGGGGTGTTATTGGGGGTGTGTTTGGGGGTGGTTATTGGGGGTGGTTATTGGGGGATGTTACTGGAGGTGGTGTTTGGGGGTGGTGTTTGGTGTGGTGTTTGGGGGATATTATTGGGGGTGGTGTTTGGGGTGGTTATTGGGGTGGTGTTTGGGGGTGTTATTGGGGGTGGTGTTTGGGGGTGGTTAGTGGGGTGGTGTTTGAGGGTGGTTATTGTGGTGGTGTTTGGGGGATATTATTGGGGGTGGTGTTTGGGGTGGTTATTGGGGTGGTGTTTGGGGTGGTTATTGGGGGGTGGTGTTTGGGGGTGGTGTTTGGGGTGGTTATTGGGGTGGAGTTTGGGGGATATTATTGGGGGTGGTGTTTGGGGGATATTATTGGTGGTGGTGTTTGGGGTGGTGTTTGGGGTGGTTATTGGGGTGGTGTTTGGGGTGGTTATTGGGGGGTGGTGTTTGGGGGGTGATTATTGGGGGATGTTATTGTGGGTAGTGTTTGAGGATGGTGTTTGAGAGTGGTTATTGGGGGTGGTGTTTGAGGGCTGTGTTTGGGGTGGTTATTGGGGGATATTATTGGGGGTGGTGTTTGGGGTGGTTATTGGGGGTGGTGTTTGGGGTGGTTTTGGGATGGTGTTTGGGGTGGTTATTGGGGGTGGTGTTTGGGGTGGTTATTGGGGGGTGGTGTTTGGGGTGGTTATTGGGGGTTGGTGTTTGGGATGGTTATTGGGGGTGGTGTTTGGGGTGGTTATTGGGGTGGAGTTTGGGGGATATTATTGGGGGTGGTGTTTGGGGGATATTATTGGGGGTGGTGTTTGGGTGATATTATTGGGGGTGGTGTTTGGTGGTGGTTATTGCGGTGGTGTTTGGGGGTGGTTATTGGGGGTGGTGTTTGGGGGTGGTTATTGGGGGTGGTTATTGGGGGATGTTACTGGAGGTGGTGTTTGTGGGTGGTGTTTGGGGTGGTGTTTGGGGGATATTATTTGGGGTGGTGTTTGGGGTGGTTATTGGGGTGGTGTTTGGGGTGGTTTTGGGATGGTGTTTGGGGTGGTTATTGGGGGTGGTGTTTGGGGTGGTTATTGGGGTGGAGTTTGAGGGTGGTGTTTAAGGGTGGTGTTTGGGGTGGTTATTGGGGGATATTATTGGGGGTGGTGTTTGGGGTGGTTATTGGGGGTGGTGTTTGGGGTGGTTTTGGGATGGTGTTTGGGGTGGTTATTGGGGTGGTTATTGGGGGTGGTGTTTGGGGTGGTTATTGGGGTGGTATTTGGGGTGGTTATTGGGGGGTGGTGTTTGGGGTGGTTATTGGGGGTGGTGTTTGGGGTGGTTATTGGGGGTGGTGTTTGGGGGTGGTGTTTGGTGGTAGTTATTGGGGTGGTGTTTGGGGTGGTTATTGGGGGTGGTGTTTGGGGGGTGGTTATTGGGGGTGGTGTTTGGGGGTGGTTATTGGGGTGGTTATTGGGGTGGTTATTGTGGGTAGTGTTTGAGGGTGGTGTTTGGGAGTGGTTATTGGGGGTGGTGTTTGAGGGTGGTGTTTAAGGGTGGTGTTTGGGGTGGTTATTGGGGGATATTATTGGGGGTGGTGTTTGGGGTGGTTATTGGGGGGGGTGTTTGGGTTGGTTTTGGGATGGTGTTTGGGGTGGTTATTGGGGTGGTGTTTGGGGTGGTTATTGGGGTGGTGTTTGGGGTGGTTATTGGGGTGGTGTTTAGGGTGGTTATTGGGGGGTGGTGTTTGGGGTGGTTATTGGGGGTGGTGTTTGGGGTGGTTATTGGGGTGGAGTTTGGGGGATATTATTGGGGGTGGTGTTTGGGGGATATTATTGGGGGTGGTGTTTGGGGATGGTTATTGGGGGTGGCGTTTGGGGGTGGTGTTTGGTGGTGGTTATTGTGGTGGTGTTTGGGGTGGTTATTGGGGGTGGTGTTTGGGGGGTGGTTATTGGGGGGTGTTATTGGGGGTGTGTTTGGGGGTGGTTATTGGGGGTGGTTATTGGGGGATGTTACTGGAGGTGGTGTTTGGGGGTGGTGTTTGGTGTGGTGTTTGGGGGATATTATTGGGGGTGGTGTTTGGGGTGGTTATTGGGGTGGTGTTTGGGGTTGTTATTGGGGGTGGTGTTTGGGGGTGGTTATTGGGGTGGTGTTTGAGGGTGGTTTTTGTGGTGGTGTTTGGGGGATATTATTGGGGGTGGTGTTTGGGGTGGTTATTGGGGTGGTGTTTGGGGTGGTTATTGGGGGGTGGTGTTTGGGGGTGGTGTTTGGGGTGGTTATTGGGGTGGAGTTTGGGGGATATTATTGGGGGTGGTGTTTGGGGGATATTATTGGTGGTGGTGTTTGGGGTGGTGTTTGGGGTGGTTATTGGGGTGGTGTTTGGGGTGGTTATTGGGGGGTGGTGTTTGGGGGGTGATTATTGGGGGATGTTATTGTGGGTAGTGTTTGAGGATGGTGTTTGAGAGTGGTTATTGGGGGTGGTGTTTGAGGGTGGTGTTTGGGGGATATTATTGGGGGTGGTGTTTGGGTGATATTATTGGGGGTGGTGTTTGGGGGTGGTGTTTGGTGGTGGTTATTGGGGTGGTGTTTGGGGGTGGTTATTGGGGGGTGGTGTTTGGGGGTGGTTATTGGGGATGGTTATTGGGGGATGTTACTGGAGGTGGTGTTTGTGGGTGGTGTTTGGGGTGGTGTTTGGGGGATATTATTGGGGGTGGTGTTTGGGGTGGTTATTGGGGTGGTGTTTGGGGTGGTTTTTGGGATGGTGTTTGTGGTGGTTATTGGGGGTGGTGTTTGGGGTGGTTATTGGGGTGGAGTTTGAGGGTGGTGTTTAAGGGTGGTGTTTGGGGTGGTTATTGGGGGATATTATTGGGGGTGGTGTTTGGGGTGGTTATTGGGGGTGGTGTTTGGGGTGGTTTTGGGTTGGTGTTTGGGGTGGTTATTGGGGTGGTTATTGGGGGTGTTGTTTGGGGTGGTTATTGGGGTGGTATTTGGGGTGGTTATTGGGGGGTGGTGTTTGGGGTGGTTATTGGGGGTGGTGTTTGGGGTTGTTATTGGGGGTGGTGTTTGGGGGTGGTGTTTGGTGGTGGTTATTGGGGTGGTGTTTGGGGTGGTTATTGGGGGTGGTGTTTGGGGGGTGGTTATTGGGGGGTGTTATTGGGGGTGGTGTTTGGGGGTGGTTATTGGGGTGGTTATTGTGGGTAGTGTTTGAGGGTGGTGTTTGGGAGTGGTTATTGGGGGTGGTGTTTGAGGGTGGTGTTTAAGGGTGGTGTTTGGGGTGGTTATTTGGGGATATTATTGGGGGTGGTGTTTGGGGTGGTTATTGGGGGGGGGGTGTTTGGGTTGGTTTTGGGATGGTGTTTGGGGTGGTTATTGGGGTGGTGTTTGGGGTGGTTATTGGGGGTGGTGTTTGGGGTGGTTATTGGGGTGGTGTTTGGGGTGGTTATTGGGGGGTGGTGTTTGGGGTGGTTATTGGGGGTGGTGTTTGGGGTGGTTATTGGGGTGGAGTTTGGGGGATATTATTGGGGGTGGTGTTTGGGGGATATTATTGGGGGTGGTGTTTGGGGGTGGTTATTGGGGGTGGCGTTTGGGGGTGGTGTTTGGTGGTGGTTATTGGGGTGGTGTTTGGGGTGGTTATTGGGGGTGGTGTTTGGGGGGTGGTTATTGGGGGGTGTTATTGGGGGTGTGTTTGGGGGTGGTTATTGGGGGTGGTTATTGGGGGATGTTACTGGAGGTGGTGTTTGGGGGTGGTGTTTGGTGTGGTGTTTGGGGGATATTATTGGGGGTGGTGTTTGGGGTGGTTATTGGGGTGGTGTTTGGGGGTGTTATTGGGGGTGGTGTTTGGGGTTGGTTATTGGGGTGGTGTTTGAGGGTGGTTATTGTGGTGGTGTTTGGGGGATATTATTGGGGGTGGTGTTTGGGGTGGTTATTGGGGTGGTGTTTGGGGTGGTTATTGGGGGGTGGTGTTTGGGGGTGGTGTTTGGGGTGGTTATTGGGGTGGAGTTTGGGGGATATTATTGGGGGTGGTGTTTGGGGGATATTATTGGTGGTGGTGTTTGGGGTGGTGTTTGGGGTGGTTATTGGGGTGGTGTTTGGGGTGGTTATTGGGGGGTGGTGTTTGGGGGGTGATTATTGGGGGATGTTATTGTGGGTAGTGTTTGAGGATGGTGTTTGAGAGTGGTTATTGGGGGTGGTGTTTGAGGGTGGTGTTTGGGGTGGTTATTGGGGGATATTATTGGGGGTGGTGTTTGGGGTGGTTATTGGGGGTGGTGTTTGGGGTGGTTTTGGGATGGTGTTTGGGGTGGTTATTGGGGGTGGTGTTTGGGGTGGTTATTGGGGGGTGGTGTTTGGGGTGGTTATTGGGGGTTGGTGTTTGGGATGGTTATTGGGGGTGGTGTTTGGGGTGGTTATTGGGGTGGAGTTTGGGGGATATTATTGGGGGTGGTGTTTGGGGGATATTATTGGGGGTGGTGTTTGGGTGATATTATTGGGGGTGGTGTTTGGGGGTGTTGTTTGGTGGTGGTTATTGGGGTGGTGTTTGGGGGTGGTTATTGGGGGGTGGTGTTTGGGGGTGGTTATTGGGGGTGGTTATTGGGGGATGTTACTGGAGGTGGTGTTTGTGGGTGGTGTTTGGGGTGGTGTTTGGGGGATATTATTGGGGGTGGTGTTTGGGGTGGTTATCGGGGTGGTGTTTGGGGTGGTTATTGGGGGGTGATGTTTGGGGTGGTTATTGGGGGTGGTGTTTGGGGTGGTTATTGGGGTGGTGTTTGTGGGATATTATTGGGGGTGGTGTTTGGGGGATATTATTGGGGGTGGTGTTTGGGGTGGTTATTGGGCTGGTGCTTGGGGTGGTTATTGGGGTGGTGTTTGGGGGATATTATTGGGGGTGGTGTTTGGGGGTGGTTATTGGGGTGGTATTTGGGGGATATTATTGGGGTGGTTATTGGGGGTGGTGTTTGGGGGATTTTATTGGGGTGGTTATTGGGGGTGGTGTTTGGGGGATGTTATTGGGGTGGTTATTGGGGGTGGTGTTTGCGGTGGTTATTGGGGTGGTGTTTGGGGGATATTGTTGGGGTGGTTATTGGGGGTGGTGTTTGGGGGATGTTATTGGTGTGGTTATTGGGGGTGTTGTGTGGGGGATGTTATTGGGGTGGTTATTGCGGGTGGTGTTTGGGGGTGGTGTTTGGGGTGGTTATTGGGGGGTGGTGTTTGTAAGAATGCTGTTCATTGACTACAACTCAGCATTCAACGCCATAGTACCCTCCAAGCTCATCATTAAGCTTGAGGTCCTGGGTCTCAACCCCGCCCTGTGCAACTGGGTCCTGGACTTCCTGACGGGCCAACCTCCGGTGATAAAGGTAGTTAACAACACCTCCACTTTGCTGATCCTCAACACAGGGACCCCAGAGGCGTGCGTGCTCATCCCCCTCCTGTACTCCCTGTTCACCCATGACTGCGTGGCCATGCACGCCTCCAACTCAAGCATCAAGTTTGCAAACAACACAACAGTAGTAGGCCTGATTAACAACAATGACGAGACAGTCTACAGAGAGGAGGTGAGGGCCTTCGGAGAGTGGTGACAGGAAAATCAACCACTCCCTCAACGTCAACAAAACAAAGGAGCTGATCATGGACTTCAGGAGACAGCAGAGGGAGCACCCCCCTATCCACAACGATGGGAACGCAGTGGAGAATGTGAAAAGCTTCAAGTTCCTCGGCGTACACATTACATATGATCAGAAATGGTCCACCCACAGAGATAGCGTTGTGAAGAAGGCGCAACACCGCCTCTTCAACCTCAGGAGGCTGATGAAATTGGGCTTGTCACCTAAAACCCTCACAAACTTTTAAAGATTCACATATGAGAGCATTCTGTCGGGTTGTATCAATGCCTGGTACGGCAACTGCACTGCCCGCAACCACAGGGCTCTCGAGAGGGTGGTGTGGTCTGCACAAAATGCATTATTTTACATTTAAATGTGTGTGTATTTTTGTGAATTGTTAGATATTACTGCATTGTTGGAGCTAGGAACACAAGCATTTAACTACACCAGCAATAACATCTGCTAAGTATGTGTATGTGACCAATAACATTTGATTTGATTTGATTGGGGGTGGTGAATGAGGCAGGGGGTGCAGGCAGGGGGTGCAGGCAGGGGGTGATTGGGTGTTAGCTTGTGGTGATTGGGGGTGGTGATTGCAGGGGGTAGTTAGCTGGTTAGCAGGTGGTGATTGGGTGGTTAGCTGGTTAGCAGGGGGTGATTGGGTGGTTAGCTGGTTAGCAGGTGGTGATTGGGTGGTTAGCTGGTTAGCAGGGGGTGACTGGGTGGTTAGCTGGTTAGCAGGTGGGGATTGGGAGGTTAGCAGGTTAGCAGGTTAGCAGGTGGGGATTGGGTGGTTAGCAGGTTAGCAGGTGGGGATTGGGTGGTTAGCAGGTTATCGGGTGGGGATTGGGAGGTTAGCAGGTTAGCAGGTGGGAATTGGGAGGTTAGCAGGTTAGCAGGTGGGGATTGGGAGGTTAGCAGGTGGGGATTGGGTGGTTACAGGTTAGCAGGTTAGCAAGTGGGGATTGGGATGTTAGCAGGTTAGCAGGTGGGGATTGGGTGGTTAGCAGGTTAGCAGGTGGGGATTGGGTGGTTAGCAGGTTAGCAGGTGGGGATTGGGTGGTTAGCAAATTAGCAGGTGGGGATTGGGAGGTTAGCCAGTTAGCAGGTCTTGATTGGGAGGTTAGCAGGTTAGCAGGTGGGGATTGGGTGGTTATCAGGTGTGGATTGGGAGGTTAGCAGGTTAGCAGGTGGGGATTGGGAGGTTAGCAGGTTAGCAGGTGAGGATTGGGTTGTTAGCAGGTGGGGATTGGGAGTTAGCAGGTTAGCAGGTGGGGATTGGGAGGTTAGCAGGTTAGCAGGTGGGGATTGGGAGGTTAGCAGGTTAGCAGGTGGGGATTGGGAGGTTAGCAGGTTAGCAGGTGGGGATTGGAGGTTAGCAGGTGGGGATTGGGAGTTAGCAGGTTAGCAGGTGGGGATTGGGAGGTTAGCAGGTTAGCAGGTGTGGATTGGGTTGTTAGCAGGTGGGGATTGGGAGTTAGCAGGTTAGCAGGTGGGGATTGGGAGGTTAGCAGGTTAGCAGGTGGGGATTGGGAGTTAGCAGGTTAGCAGGTGGGGATTGGGAGTTAGCAGGTTAGCAGGTGGGGATTGGGAGGTTAGCCAGTTAGCAGGTGGGGATTGGGAGTTAGCAGGTTAGCAGGTGGGGATTGGGAGGTTAGCAGGTTAGCAGGTGGGGATTGGGAGTTAGCAGGTTAGCAGGTGGGGATTGGGAGGTTAGCAGGTTAGCAGGTGGGGATTGGGAGTTAGCAGGTTAGCAGGTGGGGATTGGGAGGTTAGCAGGTTAGCAGGTGGGGATTGGGAGGTTAGCAGGTTAGCAGGTGGGGATTGGGAGGTTAGCAGGTTAGCAGGTGGGGATTGGGAGGTTAGCAGGTTAGCAGGTGGGGATTGGGAGGTTAGCAGGTTAGCAGGTGGGGATTGGGAGTTAGCAGGTTAGCAGGTGGGGATTGGGAGGTTAGCAGGTCGGGATTGGGAGTTAGCAGGTTAGCAGGTGGGGATTGGGAGGGTAGCAGGTTAGCAGGTGGGGATTGGGAGTTAGCAGGTTAGCAGGTGGGGATTGGGAGGTTAGCAGGTTAGCAGGTGGGGATTGGGAGGTTAGCAGGTTAGCAGGTGGGGATTGGGAGTTAGCAGGTTAGCAGGTGGGGATTGGGAGGTTAGCAGGTGGGGATTGGGAGGTTAGCAGGTTAGCAGGTGGGGATTGGGAGGTTAGCAGGTTAGCAGGTGGGGATTGGGAGGTTAGCAGGTTAGCAGGTGTGGATTGGGAGGTTAGCAGGTTACCAGGTGGGGATTGGGAGGTTAGCAGGTTAGCAGGTGGGGATTGGGAGGTTAGCAGGTTAGCAGGTGGGGATTGGGAGTTAGCAGGTTAGCAGGTGGGGATTGGGAGGTTAGCAGGTTAGCAGGTGGGGATTGGGAGTTAGCAGGTTAGCAGGTGGGGATTGGGAGTTAGCAGGTTAGCAGGTGGGGATTGGGAGGTTAGCAGGTTAGCAGGTGGGGATTGGGAGTTATCAGGTTAGCAGGTGGGGATTGGGAGGTTAGCAGGTTAGCAGGTGGGGATTGGGAGTTAGCAGGTTAGCAGGTGGGGATTGGGAGTTATCAGGTTAGCAGGTGGGGATTGGGAGGTTAGCAGGTTAGCAGGTGGGGATTGGGAGGTTAGCAGGTTAGCAGGTGGGGATTGGGAGTTAGCAGGTTAGCAGGTGGGGATTGGGAGGTTAGCAGGTTAGCAGGTGGGGATTGGGAGTTAGCAGGTTAGCAGGTGGGGATTGGGAGGTTAGCAGGTTAGCAGGTGGGGATTGGGAGGTTAGCAGGTTAGCAGGTGGGGATTGGGAGGTTAGCAGGTTAGCAGGTGGGGATTGGGAGGTTAGCAGGTTAGCAGGTGTGGATTGGGAGGTTAGCAGGTTAGCAGGTGGGGATTGGGAGTTATCAGGTTAGCAGGTGGGGATTGGGAGGTTAGCAGGTTAGCAGGTGGGGATTGGGAGTTAGCAGGTTAGCAGGTGGGGATTGGGAGGTTAGCAGGTTAGCAGGTGGGGATTGGGAGTTAGCAGGTTAGCAGGTGGGGATTGGGAGTTAGCAGGTTAGCAGGTGGGGATTGGGAGGTTAGCAGGTTAGCAGGTTAGCAGCTGGGGATTGGGAGGTTAGCAGGTTAGCAGGTGGGGATTGGGAGGTTAGCAGGTTAGCAGGTGGGGATTGGGAGTTAGCAGGTGGGGATCGGGAGTTAGCAGGTTAGCAGGTGGGGATTGGGAGGTTAGCAGGTGGGGATTGGGAGGTTAGCAGGTGGGGAGTGGGAGTTAGCAGGTTAGCAGGTGGGGATTGGGAGGTTAGCAGGTTAGCAGGTGGGGATTGGGAGGTTAGCAGGTTAGCAGGTGGGGATTGGGAGGTTAGCAGGTTAGCAGGTGGGGATTGGGAGTTAGCAGGTTAGCAGGTGGGGATTGGGAGGTTAGCAGGTTAGCAGGTGGGGATTGGGAGGTTAGCAGGTTAGCAGGTGGGGATTGGGAGGTTAGCAGGTTAGCAGGTGGGGATTGGGAGGTTAGCAGGTTAGCAGGTGGGGATTGGGAGGTTAGCAGGTTAGCAGGTGGGGATTGGGAGGTTAGCAGGTTAGCAGGTGGGGATTGGGAGGTTAGCAGGTTAGCAGGTGGGGATTGGGAGTTAGCAGGTTAGCAGGTGGGGATTGGGAGTTAGCAGGTTAGCAGGTGGGGATTGGGAGGTTAGCAGGTTAGCAGGTGGGGATTGGGAGGTTAGCAGGTTAGCAGGTGGGGATTGGGAGGTTAGCAGGTTAGCAGGTGGGGATTGGGAGGTTAGCAGGTTAGCAGGTGGGGATTGGGAGTTAGCAGGTTAGCAGGTGGGGATTGGGAGTTAGCAGGTTAGCAGGTGGGGATTGGGAGTTAGCAGGTTAGCAGGTGGGGATTGGGAGGTTAGCAGGTTAGCAGGTTACCAGGTGGGGATTGGGAGGTTAGCAGGTTAGCAGGTGGGGATTGGGAGGTTAGCAGGTTAGCAGGTGGGGATTGGGAGGTTAGCAGGTTAGCAGGTGGGGATTGGGAGTTAGCAGGTTAGCAGGTGGGGATTGGGAGGTTAGCAGGTTAGCAGGTGGGGATTGGGAGTTAGCAGGTTAGCAGGTGGGGATTGGGAGGTTAGCAGGTTAGCAGGTGGGGATTGGGAGTTAGCAGGTTAGCAGGTGGGGATTGGGAGTTAGCAGGTTAGCAGGTGGGGATTGGGAGGTTAGCAGGTTAGCAGGTGGGGATTGGGAGGTTAGCAGGTTAGCAGGTGGGGATTGGGAGTTAGCAGGTTAGCAGGTGGGGATTGGGAGGTTAGCAGGTGGGGATTGGGAGTTAGCAGGTTAGCAGGTGGGGATTGGGAGGTTAGCAGGTCGGGATTGGGAGTTAGCAGGTTAGCAGGTGGGGATTGGGAGGTTAGCAGGTGGGGATTGGGAGTTAGCAGGTTAGCAGGTGGGGATTGGGAGGTTAGCAGGTGGGGATTGGGAGGTTAGCCAGTTAGCAGGTGGGGATTGGGAGGTTAGCAGGTTAGCAGGTGGGGATTGGGAGGTTAGCAGGTGGGGATTGGGAGTTAGCAGGTTAGCAGGTGGGGATTGGGAGGTTAGCAGGTTAGCAGGTGGGGATTGGGAGGTTAGCAGGTGGGGATTGGGAGGTTAGCCGGTGGGGATTGGGAGGTTAGCAGGTTAGCAGGTGGGGATTGGGAGGTTAGCAGGTGGGGATTGGGAGTTAGCAGGTTAGCAGGTGGGGATTGGGAGTTAGCAGGTTAGCAGGTGGTGATTGGGAGGTTAGCAGGTTAGCAGGTTAGCAGGTGGGGATTGGGAGGTTAGCAGGTGGGGATTGGGAGGTTAGCAGGTGGGGATTGGGAGGTTAGCAGGTTATTAGGTTAGCAGGTGGGGATTGGGAGGTTAGCAGGTGGGGATTGGGAGGTTAGCAGGTTAGCAGGTGGGGATTGGGAGGTTAGCAGGTTAGCAGGTGGGGATTGGGAGGTTAGCAGGTTAGCAGGTGGGGATTGGGAGTTAGCAGGTTAGCAGGTGGGGATTGGGAGGTTAGCAGGTTAGCAGGTGGGGATTGGGAGGTTAGCAGGTTAGCAGGTGGGGATTGGGAGGTTAGCAGGTTAGCAGGTGGGGATTGGGAGTTAGCAGGTTAGCAGGTGGGGATTGGGAGGTTAGCAGGTTAGCAGGTGGGGATTGGGAGTTAGCAGTTTAGCAGGTGGGGATTGGGAGTTAGCAGGTTAGCAGGTGGGGATTGGGAGTTAGCAGGTTAGCAGGTGGGGATTGGGAGTTAGCAGGTTAGCAGGTGGGGATTGGGAGTTAGCAGGTTAGCAGGTGGGGATTGGGAGGTTAGCAGGTTAGCAGGTGGGGATTGGGAGGTTAGCAGGTTAGCAGGTGGGGATTGGGAGGTTAGCAGGTTAGCAGGTGGGGATTGGGAGGTTAGCAGGTTAGCAGGTGGGGATTGGGAGGTTAGCAGGTTAGCAGGTGGGGATTGGGAGCTAGCAGGTTAGCAGGTGGGGATTGGGAGTTAGCAGGTTAGCAGGTTAGCAGGTTAGCAGGTTAGCAGGTGGGGATTGGGAGGTTAGCAGGTTAGCAGGTGGGGATTGGGAGTTAGCAGGTTAGCAGGTGGGGATTGGGAGGTTAGCAGGTTAGCAGGTGGGGATTGGGAGTTAGCAGGTTAGCAGGTGGGGATTGGGAGTTAGCAGGTTAGCAGGTGGGGATTGGGAGTTAGCAGGTAAAGGGGAATGTATTGACGCAGTTCCTGGTCTGAGAGAACAAGAGAACACCATATGGTGGAAGAACAGCTGGATACAACATGTTATTGAACTGTAAGTAGCTTTGTATTACCTAACCACAGTCCCACAGCATGCCTGAGACATACTCATAAACACAAGCGCGCACACACACACACACATGCACACACACCCACACGCTCGCTACACATTAAACCCACATGTTTGAGGGATATGTGAATGGAAGATAGACTTGTTGAAAGATCGGACGTGACAGAGTGTATTGACATGAAACAGACTGTTTCCCTCCCTGTTGACAGGGCTCTTTGAATATATTACACAAACAGAAGGGGTAGCAATCATTGCCATCATTCCCCTTCCTAATCACAGTCATTATCATCATCATCATCAATGTGAACTTTCTGGCAAACAGCAACCAGTGGTGTAAACACTAAACAGTTACACATCTATTCTGTTTATTTCACTAATTGATTGTAAACAGCTTCAGAATAGTTAAAGAGACGTGTTATTGGAGACGGCTGTGAGTCAGGGTCTTCTGGAGGGTTTAAATAGAGCTTAGGGTACATAACAACCTGTTCAGCAGAGCAATGAGCCCTGATGGTCAGGGGAAGAGGATTCAACCTTAAACTGAGTCATATAGCAAGAAGCTGAAACCTAAAACTAATGGTCATATAGCAAGAAGCTGAAACGTTAAACTAAAGGTCATATAGCAAGATGCTGAAACGTTAAACTAAAGGTCATATAGCAAGATGCTGAAACCTAAAACTAATGGTCATATAGCAAGAAGCTGAAACGTTAAACTAAAGGTCATATAGCAAGATGCTGAAACGTTAAACTAAAGGTCATATAGCAAGATGCTGAAACCTAAAACTAATGGTCATATAGCAAGAAGCTGAAACGTTAAACTAAAGGTCATATAGCAAGATGCTGAAACCTAAAACTGACGTTGTGATAAGGCCCCTGGCAACCATGACCCATAGCAACCAATCGGTTTGGCTAGAGCCAGAGGTGTGAAGGGCCAGTTCATGACTCAAAGCCTAGGCTCCAGAGGGGGAGGGGAGCCTACTGAGAGAGGGGAGCCTACTGCAGAGAGGGGAGCCTACTGAGAGAGGGGAGCCTACTGAGAGAGGGGAGCCTACTGAGAGATGGGAGCCTACTGCAGAGAGGGGAGCCTACTGAGAGAGGGGAGCCTACTGCAGAGAGGGGAGCCTACTGCAGAGAGGGGAGCCTACTGCAGAGAGGGGTGCCTACTGCAGAGAGGGGAGCCTACTGAGAGAGGGGAGCCTACTGCAGAGAGGGGAGCCTACTGCAGAGAGGGGAGCCTACTGAGAGAGGGGAGCCTACTGCAGAGAGGGGAGACTACTGCAGGAGATAGAAGGTAGCAGAGTTTGTGTCCCTGAGAGAGGCCTGTGAGATGGTGTGAGAAGAGACTCCGGCAAGGAATTCGTAACAGTTTGAATTATAGTTTACAATGTTTCTCACAAAAAGTATTTTTTTTAAAGTTACAAGTTTGTGGTTTCGTACCAGCTGGCGTTCTGCAACATTGTATAAGGTTTCAAGCGGCAACGTTTTGGGCACAACAAAGAACAACCTTTGCCAATATTACAATACAGCTTATAATGGGTTCTCATGAAATGTTTCTGGGGTTTTCGAAACATACTTCAACAATGAACAAGGTTGTGGAATGATACCTCCCGGCACAAAGCCTACAAGGTTGTGGAATGATACCTCCCGGCACAAAGCCTACAAGGTTGTGGATTCATTTGGAATTATGGAATGTTCAATATTTTAAATTCATACAACATTCCTCAGTGAAATTTGCAGTGTACGAATTTAACACGATGAACAGGAATGACGTTAACTCTCACGGGTGGCCAAAAATGTGCCACACCCTAATTGTCCATACCTCCTGAAAATAACCTATGGATTACAGTAAAATAAAAGATCCAGCTGCTTAAACAACCTGCATGAAAGTGAATACAAACCCAGTTGATGGTTAAATGAATCCAAACAACCACACATGCTGGGTTATTCATGCAAACCAAATGGCTGGTTGAAAATAACCCAGCGTGTGTTCTGCCCAATGTTTTCCCAGCGCTGGGTTACCAAATAACCCAAATTGGGTTGTTTTTAAGACAGCATTTTTTGTGTAGCAAGAACAGTGAAATCTCCAACTGCTTTTGGTTACTTTGTTTCAGGGGCTTTATGGATCAGAGACAGGAGGATCATGTTGAATATCTGAACTTGAACTTTTACGAAGAATTTAAAACCCAAAACATTTTGTTGCCACATATTCACAAGTTGCTCTTCATTCAATAATAATCACTAAAACCTGGAACGTACATTTTTTTATTTTTTTATTCCTGAAACCATATAACCAACCAGCTAACAGACAGAGGAGACTCCTGTATAACCAACCAGCTAACTTGGAGAAGGTTAAACTAGAATGACCTGGAGAAGTTTAAACCAGAATGACCTGGAGAATGATAAACTAGAATGACCTGGAGAATGATAAACTAGAATGACCTGGAGAATGATAAACTAGAATGACCTGGAGAATGATAAACTAGAATGACCTGGAGAATGATAAACTAGAATGACCTGGAGAATGATAAACTAGAATGACCTGGAGAATGATAAACTAGAATGATCTGGAGAATGATAAACTAGAATGATCTGGAGAATGATAAACTAGAAACCTGGAGAATGATAAACTAGAATGACCTAGAGAATGATAAACTAGAATGAGCAAAACACATTTTATTGATACCAAATTCAATCTGTCAGTGCCACTGACTGGCTAGTGCTTAGCTAGCTAACATTAGCTATCATACTTTTTAACAATTCATGTGATGTGTAGCTAAATACAGTGAGTTGCGAAAGTATTCACCCCCCTTGGCATTTTTCCTATTTTGTTGCTTTACAACCTGGAATTAAAATGTATTTGTTGGGGTTTGTATCATTTGATTTACACAACATGCCTACCACTTAAGACTCTAAATAGACTCTAAATATTTGTTATTGTGAAAGAAACAAGAAATAAAACAAAAAAACTGAAACGTTAACTAATCACTCCCCCAAAGTCAATAATTTGTAGAGCCTCCTTTTGCAGCAATTTTGCTGTAAG
>NC_092174.1:27737351-27739851 GCF_045791955.1 Oncorhynchus clarkii lewisi
GAGATAAATAAAGGGACAAGGACAGAGAAGCCCCCTAGTGAGAGAAATAAACCCCCTAGTAAGTTAAATAAAGGGACAAGGACAGAGAAGCCCCCTAGTAAGATCAATAAAGGGACAAGGACAGAGAAGCCCCCTAGTGAGATAAATAAAGGAACAAGGACAGAGAAGCCCCCTAGTGAGATAAATAAAGGGACAAGGACAGAGAAGCCCCCTAGTGAGACAAATAAAGGGACAAGGACAGATAAGCCCCATAGTGAGATAAATAAAGGAACAAGGACAGAGAAGCACCCTAATGAGATAAATAAAGGGACAAGGACAGAGAAGCACCTTAGTGAGACAAATAAAGGGACAAGGACAGAGAAGCCCCCTAGTGAGACAAATAAAGGGACAAGGATAGAGAAGCCCCCTAGTGAGATAAATAAAGGAACAAGGACAGAGAAGCCCCCTAGTGAGATAAATAAAGGGACAAGGACAGAGAAGCCCCCTAGTGAGATAAATAAAGGGACAAGGACAGAGAAGCCCCCTAGTGAGATAAATAAAGGGACAAGGACAGAGAAGCCCCCTAGTAAGATAAATAAAGGGACAAGGACAGAGAAGGGGGATAAGGAGGCCTAGTGAGATACATACAGAGACAAGGAGAAATAAGTATATACGGCATAAATATGAGAGTTGAAAATGATGTGTACATCCAGTGTTGAGGCTTTAAACATTATGTATAAGTAAAGCCTTTCTTTCTCTCTCCTTCTCTCTCCCTCCTTTTCCCCTAGCCTCCCCACAATGTCTTCCCTCCTCAGCTGTGCACTGACCACCACCATGCAGTGTCCCTGGGCCCAGCTGTTGCTGCTGACTGCTGTTACTGCTGCTGTTGGCCCATTTGGTGGTAATCAGGTTCAGGCCAGGTGTCCCACACCCCCCATAGCTGGTTCTCCCTGATTAGCACCACCACCATTGAAATCCGAACTATTTCGCAAATCCTCCCTCCGTTAAATATTCCCCAACCAAGACCCCCAACCTGAATTACCACCTTCTAGTTTTGATGAATGAATTCCCCTGTTGTTACCGTGGGAAACAGACCACCTTAACTTTTGTTACCCGATTTTTACAAAGCTTTTGAAAAAAGAATTTGATCAACAAAAAGAAATGGCATATACCCCCACATCTCTATTGTGATTGATGAGTTTCCATGGAGTACTTGTTTATTTGATCAAGCCCGACATGTAAACGTCCCTTTTTTTGTAATCAGCTGGAGTTAGTTCCAGACCTCTTCCAGGTTCTCTACCTGTACTGTAGTTGGAATCTGAACCCTTCCTACGCTTCATTACGAGCTCTGTCAGGCCTGACGGATGAAGTCAAGGCACAACACACAGATTAATCACAACCCTGCGAGTCTGCCTGTTACAGGACATTTGACTTGGCCTTTTGTAGCTGCTTAGTTCTGTTGCCAGAACCGTCTAGGAGAAAAAACTCTAGTCAATACTCCAGTCCCCCTCCTAGAAACTAGGTCCAATTAAGTTTTCCCTCCCGGCCTGAGCAACGAGCCGGGTTCCCCGCGTTTGTGGTTCAGACCTGAACAGAAGACCTGTCTGATGAGACATCCTCACATGAGTCATTCCGTCGTATAAAAGTAACAATTAGTGATGGGTCGTTTTGAACAAATCTTTTTGGTGAACGTCGGGAATCTAATCGCATCTGTGAAAAAGCTGTTCATTTGGCTCCCTGATTTGCATAATGCTACTACTTCTTTTTGACCTCCAGGTGACAATAATCTGGAGATCAGTTACAAAAACATTCTCTGGTAATTCCTCACTGGAGGAACAATAGGTAGTGGGGAAAGAGCCTAATTCTGGTCCACGCTAAATTTTAGCCAATCTTTTGTTTTGCAAGCGGTCTAATTTCATCAGGTAAAATGTATTGGAAGTCACATTTCACAATCTGACATAATGGCAGGCAATCTTGTTTGCTTTAATCCTGAACCCTGTGTTTTCTCCCTCTGTGTTGTGAAATTTGAATATTATTGGGACACAGTCTGTATGGAGGACGGACGCATGAGGAGAGGAGGTTTTTGGAAAAGTAATCAGAGACCGCAGGGGTCTCTTTCCTCCTTGGCCAAGGCCTGTGAAGTTTACAACCTTTCCATCCTCTCTTTATTTACCAAATCTATGTTGTTCTGATACATTTAACATGCGTGACGACATTTCCTCCTGTGATATTCCCTGTTTTCATCTGACCCTTTTTTTTAATACTCGAACGAACATCGGCTTCAACGGACAACGGCGGTGGAAACACCCTGCTGTCCACTATACTCTTGCGGTTCTTTTAGGATTTTTTTGTGAATTATTGGCCTCACAAGTGAGGTGACAAAACTTTGCAACAGTGTGCTAATGGTAGTTGTTACAGTATGTCTATTACATGGGTTAAATGGTGAGTTCTAAAGTCACACAAACAGGCTAATAGACTGTGATGGTGTCTGTCATTCAGCAACACATTCTTAACACACATT